>NW_015390934.1:57690-76801 GCF_001527695.2 Protobothrops mucrosquamatus | reverse complement strand
GGACACTGCATATGTCATAAATACATGCCAGTTGCAAAACACCTAAATTTTGATGATGTGATCACAGGGATGCTGCAAGAGTTGTTAAGTGTGAAAAACAGTCATGTCACTTTTTTAGTGGCATTGCAACATTGAACAGTCACTAAATGAATGGTGGTTAAGTCGAGGACTATCTGTGTGATGGTTCAAATGTATACTTTGTGGTCTCAAGAGCTACAGGTTTGTACTGAATTCAAGTTGGAAAGAAGTATAGATAACAGACACCAAAGGGGGGGGGGGGAGAAAGAGAATATGGAGTTTCAGCTCCATTGGGGGAGGTAAAAATAATTCATGCAAAATTTTCAAATTTGAAGTTCCTTCACGTACAGGTAGTTGTCACTTAACAACCGCAATTGAGACGGAATCTTGGTTATTAAATGAAGCAGTTGTTAAGCAAGATGTCATGTGAATGCTGCACTCAGCAACCGCAATTCCAGCACTCCTGGTTGCAGTTGTTAAGCGAACACATGGAGCTAAAATCCTTATCTCCGTTTCTCTTCATGCCTTCTCACATGACCATGGTGTGTGTGTGTGTGTGTGAGTGTATAAGAGAGAGGAGAGGAGGGGGGAGAGAGAGGGAGAGAGAGAGTGTGTTTTGTGATGGTCAGAAGTACTTTACAAGAGCTGTCTTTAAACTGAATGGTTGGTAAGCACCTAGCCCTTAAATGAGAGCTACCTATACCAGGGGTGTCAAACTCAATTTCATTGAGGGCCGCATCAGCATTGCGGTTGCCCTCGGGGGGCCGGGTGGGTGCAGCCTACAGGGTGGGCATGGCTAGCTCTACATCGTTTACGTCAAGGGTGCCTGTGGGGGCTCAGCCTCTTGGCACTGAGAGGAGAGCGCCCCACTGCCTGCCGAAACCCCTCCCCCAGAGTCCATCAAGCCGGATATGTGAAGTAGGCCAGGGCCATTTGCTGGCCACTTCCAGGGCAATGGTACATTTCTTCATTCCTCACAAAGGGTGACACCTCCCCAGCATGCACCCAGGGGGCGGGGGCAACGCAGCAGGGGCTGGTTCCTCACTGTTTCCAGATGGCCTTGTGGAGCTAAGACTGAATACGTTTCAACATAGATGGCCACCACAAAATTGTACATTGGCTCCCGGCTGGCCTGGGCCAGGGCCAAGGCAGCGGGGGCCATTCCCTGTTTCTAGGATGGCTTCGCGGGCCACATGAAACCACTTCGCGGGCCACATCCGGCCCCCGGGCCTTTGTTTGACATGTCTGACCTATACCATCTATAAAATTGCCGTATGCCTGGCCAATTCTGAAACAGCAAACTTCAGCAACAGTTTCAATAAAATATATATTCTTACCCGACACCTGATCATCTGTCAGCCCAAATGCTGACAAGACATTTTTGTTGATTTCATCTTGATTTTTTAATGGATCAAAAGCAGACATACTTGCTGCTATAACTTGAGTAGACGGCTTGACAGCTGAATCGGCAGTAGTAGGCTTGTCTTCCCTACCCTCTGCAACATCTGAAACAGAGATGGAAATTTTCAGAGGCCTGAGATTACGAAAATGATAGCAGTACTTAACACTGTTAAGTACCAAGCCCAAACTTTACAGATTTAAAGCAATTATAGCAAGGCACAAAAAGTTTCAAAGTGAAAATTCCAAACCCAAACTATTTCAATTGGACCTTATCAGAAATGATTCCTTATTGGAAAAAACATTTAGTCCTCACCTAAAACACCTCACTCAAACCAATTTTGCAGTCAGAATATTTCTGTTAAGAAAGGAAAGGCCACTTGATGCAGTGCTTAATGTGCTGGCCTAAAAACCAGGAGACTGTGAGTTCTAGTCCCACCTCAGGCCCGAAAGCCACCTAGGTGATCTTGGCCATTTACTACCCTGCAGCCCAACCCACCTCACAGTGCTGTTGTAAGAATGGGAGGAGTCATGTATATTTGCCACCTTGAGTTACTTATAAAAGAAATCATAAAGGCAGCATAAAATAAAACTAAATCGAGCAGAGTATTATAGGCTGCATTGGAGAGTTTATGGGGCTGTGTTTTTCTTTTTCTGTTTTTTTCTTTTTACTTTGAAATTGATTTGTTATGATTATGAGGCACTCAAAGCTCTCATTTTAAAATGGGCAGCCATATAAATATTTTAAATAAACTAAATGGCAAATGAGGCTGGAACAGGATGTTTAGGGAACAGAGCATTTCCACCCTGGAATGTTTGCACATTTTTAGGCAAGCATAGTTTATGACAGTGGTTCTCAACCTTTTTAATGCCGCGACCCCAACCGGTCGTAAGTCGAGGACTAAACCGGTCGTAAGTCGAGGACTAAACCGGTCGTAAGTCGAGGACTAAACCAGTTGTGAGTCGAGGACTACCCAACCGGTCGTAAGTCGAGGACCTTCCCTGCCCGGGAGTGCCGCGCATGCGTGGTTCCGCCCCCTGCGCCGGCCGAGGCGTAGCTGGCAAGCGGCAGAGACGGAGCAGGCCGACCACCAGCTGGCCCAGCCCAAGGGAGGTAAGGCACCCGCCAGAAAAGGGGGAAAAATGGCAGACAAAAAAAATGGCGGACAAAAAAAATGGCGGACAGCCTTGCTTGGCGACCCCCATGAAATGGTTGATCGACCCCAAATGGGGTCCCGACCCACAGGTTGAGAACCACTGGTTTATGAGAAGAGACATCCACATCAATCTATTTTTAAGTAACAGTTATCAACTTACCATTTTCAGCCAGACTAGTAGAAAGTCCTGGCTCAGCAGGAGGTTCTAAGCAATCCAATAAACGATTCACTTTGTTGCGAAGCTCTATCAGTTCTCGGCGAAGGTATTTTACCTGATTTGACTCTAGCGGTCTTGGCTGCCCATTAACTATAAAACAGATATTACACTAATAAGTTTTCACAAGACAAGACAAAATAGTCTTAAGACCTTATAACTTGTATGAACTTCTTCGAAACAAATGATATGTACCATCTATGTTACATGATTTCATGGGAATTTAAGGAAAAATTATTACCAAGTAAAATAAAATAAAAAAGGATCAAACAATTTTTAACAATATTTTTACTTACCAAATAGTGTCAGTTTCAGGATTCTACTGCACTGAATTGCAAAGGAAAGATCTGAACTATCAAAGATTGTTATAAGATCTCCATCTGTTAATTAAGGAGAATGAGGAATCAGATACAACTTCCAAAAAAACCTCCCACATATCAGTGTGAGTCATTTAAAAATCTATTTCCAAAAGATAGCAAGCAGTTGGGAGAGGGCAGGAATCAAATAAAACCTGACAGTACAGGCAGAGTTGAAGTGCTGTCAAAACTTGTTCCAAGGTTTTGCTCCATAATCTGCAAGTAATAGTAGGGCAGCTTTGATATCATAAAGATTCTTTGTGATATATAAATTAAAAATGGGGCCCGCAGCCTGCCTCCTCTGCTAGCACGGGTGAGGTGGACCAATCCCACTGAGATGAGATGGTCCCTCAAGTAACCTGGACCGATGCCATGAGGGGCTTTAAAGGTGATTGCCAACACCTTGAATTGCACCCAGTACAGCTCGTGGAGAAGTGATGTTTCATAGTCCACTCTCGGGGCCCAAAAAACTTTCAGCACCACTGCACTCTGCACCAGCTATAGCTTCTGAATACTCTTCAAGGATAGTCCCATGTAGAACTGTTGCAGTAGTCCAAACATAAAATGACTATGTCTTATGACTATGTAGGGATGTTACCAAGACATTAAGCATATATTATTATTATTTATTATTATTATTTATTGTATTTTTACCCCGCCTTTCTCCTTACGGACTCAGGGCGGCTAACAGCCTAATAAAAACAAATACAAAAGTACAAAATACTACCATTAAAAACATAATTAAAAGGAAATTAATTTTTAGTGCAAAATTAGCACTAAATTTTCAAGTGGAGGTAATTAAAAATATTCACAGCAAATTTTCTAATAGGTACCTTGGGTATATAATACTTAAAGCTGTGCTATAACCATTCATAGTATTTTTCATATAATAATGCTCCAAGATGCAATTATTGCCAGTCAATAATTAACAAGAAATGCCACTAAGCTTATCAAGGTGCAACAATTACAAAATGCAACCACTCAGCTTATGCCATTTAATCGAGCTGTGAATAGGTTGAAAATGTTTTGAAAGAATGTTTGGGCTCTAGTACAAACAGAATATCTCTTTGCCATTTATTTAAGTATATAATTTTTCAGGATTCTATGCGAATTCTGAAAAAGGATGTAGCTACTCTATTAGTCACTTTAAAAATGAATGCTTTAATTATTCCATGGAAACAGCTGCTTTTTTCAAATACTCATATGGAAACATATAAACAAATGTCTGTCTGTTTTAATTACTAAAAATACTTCATTTACAAGAGCTGTAATGCACTTCTGAATCATTTATGAAATGTGTAAGCTCTATTAGTGTTCCAACAAAAACCAGGGAAAAAATTTTTCTGGTTAGTGCTAAACAAAAGACAAAGTTTGGATAATATATACCTGAGAAGTACTATCTGAGGCTTTCCATTCAAATTGAAAATTATGTAAACTTTATACATATAGGTCAGAATTTATATTTACTGCATTAACTATTGTCTCTCCAGGGATTCACAAAATGTCTGCCCTCTAATTGTAGCAAGATAGGACTATATAAATCTCTCATTGAGAATACTGTAAGTGTCTTCATCAGTGCCCAACAGATTCATCAAGGACAGGTTATCTTTCCAAGCTGTTTCTTTCATCCACCTGCCTCTCCAATACAAGTCCACTCCCGTGGATAAATTTCATATTATGTCACTGGTTCCTAAATCTTAGGTCTGCAACTCTTCATATTTTACTATAAAAGTTATGCCACACTTGTATCATTTTAAGGCAAACAGCCATTTTAGATTGATTTCAAACATGTGGCCAATGGCCCAACACAGAAGAAGATAAAACAAAGGAGGAGATACATATATAGTACAAGTGTGATTGTACAAAACGTTACTGCCTACAGAAAATCTGTTGCAATTTAATGATACAATCATATAGTAACTATACAATGTAAGATTCAATGTAACTCGGAAAGATCTAATTACACTGTATTATTCTGTATTTTGTAATTTCATAGGCTTTGAATGTGCTAGAAAAAAACGTGTCCCAAAGCAAAAGCTGAAGACTTCCATTAAGATTTTTCATTATTAAATAACATTAGAAAATAGAAAATCCTACCTTCATCCTTATATTTTATGGTAACTTCATCGTTGCTCAGCAGTTTCCCCCTGAAAACTCTCTGCATCATGAGCACCAACTCATCATAGGTGATATCCTCATTGTGAATTGGAATTCTCCTAATATCATCACCCAGCTGAGCTTTAATTATAAGCTTTCCACTCAAATCCAGTTGGCCGTTCATAGTTACCACAGGTCTTCTTATAGAAATATAAAAATGGATTAGTAACATGAATATCTATCAATTTAATCAAAAGACAAAGTAGGCTCATGGTGGGGGAAAAGGAACAAAATTCTCCTCTCCCCCCCCCCCCCCCGGTGTGTGTGTATTCTTATATGTGCGTAAATAAATGGCAGGGCATTATTAATAGGAATATCTCATGCCCTGGATTTTCAGTAGCTTTGTAAAATTCTGAAGGAAAGTTAGATTCCTTTCAAAGTGACCCAAACTGAATTTGCAATTTTAATTTTGAAGAACTGTCATCCTTAAAAAATATTCATGTATTTGGTACATTGAGGAAAAAAATTATGTGATCCCCTGCTGATTTTTTATGTTTGCCCACTGACAAAGAAATGATCAGTCTATAATTTTAATGGTAGGTTTATTTTAACAGTGAGAGACAGAATAACAACAACAACAAATCCAGAAAAACGCATTTCAAAAAAGTTATAAATTGATTTGCATTTTAATGAGAGAAATACGTATTTGACTCCTTCGCAAAACATGACTTAGTACTTGGTGGCAAAATCCTTGTTGGTAATCACAGAGATCAGATGTTTCTTGTAGTTGGTCACCAAGTTTGCATACATCTCAGGAGGGATTTTGTCCCATTCCTCTTTGCAGATCCTCTCCAAGTCATTGAGGTTTTGAGGCTGACGTTTGCAACTCGAACCTTCAGCTCCCTCCACAGATTTCCTATGGGATTAAGGTCTGAAGACCGTCTAGGCTACTCCAGGACCTTAATGTGCTTCTTCTTGAGCCACTCCTTTGTTGCCTTGGCCGTGTGTTTTGGGTCATTGTCATGCTGGAATAGCCATCCACGACCCATTTTCAATGCCCTGACAGAGGGAAGAAGGTTCTCACCCAAGATTTGATAGTACATGGCCCCATCCATCATCCCTTTGATGCAGTGAAGTTGTCCTGTTCCCTTAGTAGAAAAACATCCGCAAAGCATAATGTTTCCACCTCCATGTTTGACAGTGGGGATGGTATTCTTGGGGTCATAGGCAGCATTCCTCCTCCTCCTCCAAACACGGCGAATTGAGTTGATGCCAAAGAGCTCGATTTGGTCTCATCTGACCACAACACTTTCACCCAGTTCTCCTCTGAATGATTCAGATGTTCATTGGCAAACTTCAGACGGGCCTGTACATGTGCTTTCTTGAGCAGGGGGACCTTGTGGGCACTGCAGGATTTCAGTCCTTCACGGAGTAATGTGTTACCAATTGTTTTCTTGGTGACTATGATCCCAGCTGCCTTGAGATCATTGACAACATCCTCCCATATAGTTCTGGACTGATTCCTCACTGTTCTCATGATCACTGAAACTCCACGAGGTGAGATCTTGCATGAAGTCCCAGATCAAGGGAGATTGACAGTTATTTTGTGTTTCTTCCATTTGCAAATAATCGCACCAATTGTTGTAACCTTCTCATCAAGCTGCTTGGCGATAGTCTTGTAGCCCATTCCAGCCTTATGTAGGTCTACAATCTTGTCCCTGACATCCTTGGACAGCTCTTTGGTCTTGGCCATGGTGGAAAGTTTGGAATCTGATTGTTTCTGTGGACAGGTGTCTTTTATACAGGTAACAAGCTTTAAGAGAGTGCTCCTAATCTCAAGTTTATTACCTGTATAAAAAACACCTGGGAGCCAGAAATCTTGCTGATTGATAGGGGATCAAATACTTATTTCACTCATTAAAATGCAAATCAATTTATAACTTTTTTGAAATGTGTTTTTCTGGATTTTTTTGTTGTTATTCTGTCTCTCACTGTTAAAATAAACCTACCATTAAAATTATTGACTGATCATTTCTTTGTCAGTAGGCAAACATACAAAATCAGCAGGGGATCAAATAATTTTTCCCCTCACTGTATGCTAAGAAATAAACAAATCTTTTAAAACATAAATCCAAAAATGTAGACACAGGGAAAAGTAAGAAATTATAAAGGAGAATTGCAACTTTGTCAACCACAGATAGCATAAGGACAGTACATTATTGACTAAAAGAGTGACACAGGCATCAAGATATTCATTGTCAGCATTTAAAGTTCCCATTTTAAAAAAATAGATTTAAAAAGATTAAGAAATCTTTTGCCAAAATCTTGCAAGATTTCTGGAGTCATCATGTGAAATCCCACAATTTTTATGTTGATTCTCATGAAGGATCATGAGATTTTGGGTGATTTTTTTGTGGAGCTGATGAAAACAATGTTTCAATTACTTTTGATAAAATTGGCTATTTTAAACAGTTGGAGCCCAATTTACTAATGACATATCATCATAAAATAATAAAAAAAACAGTTATCACTCTAACTTTATGACACTTTATACTTTGATAAATTCTATAAAAATATCAAATGTGTAAATTACCTGTTTTGCACTGGTTTCCAAAAGAATAATTCTTTTAACTTTCAGCTGGATGTCAAATGCCCCGCCATACAGTGGTAATTAGCAAAATAGGCAGTAGTGCACAATACCTGCACAGAACATTAAGTTAGATTTAGTTTCCATTTTTCAAGAGACCAATATCATTCATAAACAAGTTTACACATAAATGTTTACATTCTCAAGATGTAACCCTGAATCTACACTGATTCCACTAGTCCTTGATTTGTATTATTGTAAAAATATCCTGCTTTTAAGTATTCCATTAAGAATACGTTAGGACTGTAAACCATATAACTCAGTTGCTTGGAGATCAAACCAACAGCCCAACTACCAACCCAAGCTACTAATATTCAAACACATCTCAGTGATCATGATACTTTGTGGCCAAAAGGTTACACGTAGTTCAAAACTATAAAACATTCACTTCTGTAATTCTAGATTCAAAAAACTGAGTCTTGCTAGGACGATCAAAGGTTGGAAAGAATACCCAAAAACAAACGTCTAAAAAGTTATAGTCCCTATATTTTAGATTGTTCCCATGTAAAACCTATATTTTAATATTTAATAATAGTGTCAAAAACCACGAGATGCTTTTTATAAATTTCAGTTTACCAAATCAAAACCAAATTCAAATAACATGTATAACAGCATATTGACAGCCCCCTGCCCAAAGCATACAGAAAAACTTTCCCTAATTCTCTATTAGATGTACAGTATTTCTTTCCTTCCAGTACTAAAAACTCCAAACAAAATTCTGAATGAATTTCACCTATGTCGGAGAAGAGAAAGGAGAGATCTCATTCAATAGGTAACATACATTATGAGGAACAATTAATCCAAGTGCTGTTGAATATGTTGTATTACATTATCTTGAATTAGTGTTTGATTAAATAAAAGTCTTATATACACCAAGAGGGAGGGAAGGGGAGAGATAGAAAGTATAAACAATTTGTTTCAATAATTACTATTTATTTATTAAGAACATGGCTGCCCAACTCACTCTCGGTGACTCCAGGTGGCTTACAAAGATAAAACCCAGTACACAAAACAATAAACCCCCTTTCCTCTGGCAACAACCAGACCAGCTGCTTGATGGGCTCAATATGCATTACAAAATAAATATTGTATCATGCAGTGACAAGCATAATTCAGCAAAATTGTTTGAAGCAAACAGGAAAGAGGCTATCATCTACTGCTATTTAGATGAACTGAAGAATAATGTTAAATCTAACTGAGAATTCAGCCTTAATTTTTAATGAAATGTACATATTTTAAGTTGCAGCAAGAACTGTGATGCAATGTTACAGCCCTAAGAACAATCTCTGACTTTGGATATCAGAGAAATAGAAATACCAATTTATTCTTACTATTGTCAAGATCCAAACAAAAACATTTTGAAATGAAGTTCCCCCAAAAGTGTTTTTTTAAATACTATATTATTTGTTTACATTTCCTCTGCTTTTTGTTTGTAATTTAATGATTATATTGTAGAACAGGAAAGTATAAAGGAATTAATCTATAGTGGCATACAGTAATTTTAAAAACCAACATCCATTTCAGAATCACCACTAAAAGATATTCCACAAGAATCCTACCAATATTTAAGATGCCATAAAGCTTACCATCTCTGCTGCATCAAATTAACTAATGCTCTGGAACTTTATACTACAGATAGTCCTGTTGCTAATTGAGAAAAGTTGTTAAATGAATTTTGCCTCATTTTACAATCTTTCTTGCTACAGTTGTTAAGTGAATCACTGCAGTTGTTTAGTTAGTAACACGGTTATTAAGTGAATCTGGCTTCCCCATTGACTTTGCTGGTCAGAAGGTTGCAAAAGGTGGATCACCTGATCCCAGGGCACGGCAACCGTTATAAAAATGAGTCAGTTGCAAGTACCTGAATTTTGATTACACGATCAACAGTTGTAAGTGTGAAAAACTGTCATAAGTCACTTTTTTCAGCGCTATTGTAACTTCGAACGGTCACTAAATGAACTGTTGTAAGTCAAGGACTACCTGTACTGCTCTAGAAGTCATCTTTTCAGTTTAATTTGTAATCAAGAGACAGCCAAAATCTTACAAGTGAACTTGTTTTGGATATACATGAAGTTTTCAGTCCAATTTTCATTAAAAGCAGATAATTTGGGACTACATCTCGGCTAAAATTCTATATTCACTTATCTAAGAAGAAGTCTCACTGAACTCAACAACTATTTCGAGACATATAAGAATTGTACTGTGCATATGTTAAGGAATTACAGGTAGTCCTTGACTTACGACCACCACTGAGACCAGAATTTTCATTGTTGCAAGGCGGTTAAGTGAATTGTGCCCGATTTTACGACTTTTTTGCCACAGATGTTAAGCAAATCACTGCAGTTGTCAAGTGAATCATGTGGTCATTAAGAAAATCTGGCTCTTCCCACTGATTTTGCTTGCCATGGGCTGGCTGGAAAGGTCATAAAAGGCGATCACGTGAACCCCCCAGGATGCTGCAGCCTTTGTAAATACATGATGGTTGCCAAGTGCCTGAATTCTGATTATGTGACTGTGGGGATGCTATATTAGCTGTAAGTGTGAGGACTGGTTGTCAGTCACATTTTTCATTGCTCATGTAAGTAAATGAATGGTAAATAAATGAATGGTTCTAAGTAAAGGACTACCTGTAATTATAGCGTAAGTGTGGAATGCTTTACAGGTAGCCTTAACTTGCAACCATTCATTCAGTGACTGTTCAAAGCTTCAACAGCACTGAAAAAAGTGACTTACGACCATTGCAGCATCCTCATGGTCACATGATCAAAATCAGAATACTTGGCAACTGGTTCATACGTATGATAGTTGTAGTGTCCCAGGATCATGTAATAAACTTTTGTGACCTTCTGACCAGCAAAGTCAATGGGGAAGCCAGATTCACTTAACAGCCATGTTACTAACTTAACTGCAGTGATTCACTTAACTGTGGCAAGAAAAGTTGTAAAATGGGACAAAACTCACTTAGCAACAGAGAGTTTGGACTAATTTGTGGTCCTAAGTCAAGGACTACCTGTATTATGTACCTCTGGTTCAGTTTGAAGCATTACAAAGCAATTATTTTAATAAAAGCTTCCTTAAGTTGTGGTCTAAGAAGGAGAGCTTATTTAAATATATTATTTTAATATTTCACAGTGTTTACACAGCCTGTCTCATTCCTGGCAGATTCTAAAGATATTTTAAGAATACTTTCATATGAAAAACACCCCAAAGTCCTCCATCTGAGTATATTTAGCATAATTTACAGTTTTATTTTAAGCATATAAAAAGCTCCAATGCATTTTATAACCCTACACCAGAAACCATCAAGTGCTTCAATTCCAATAAAGTAACATAATCACATAACAACTTTAAAACAACTTTTAGGCAGGGATAATTTTAATTCATAAAATTAACCTTTGTGTCGAACATTATAAACCAAAATTAAGCCGAAAATAGCCCCAAATAAAAGACATAAAAACATAAAACATTAAAAAACATAAAACACAAATAATAAACAAAAATTATACGACACTTGGCGGGACTCAGGATACCCTCTTCCCGCCATATGTTTAATTTTTAATAATAATAATAATAAATAAAAAAGATTTAAAAATTGAACACTTGTCAGTAGAATGCTCCACTTTGAGCAGTGATTAAATATTACAATCAAATAGGAGGCAGAATACCTATATTGTTGAGGAAATAAAGAGGTCCTGACAATAAAGAAATTGACGAGAGCTTGGATTTTTGAGAATTTTCAAATGAGACAAGTTTCCAAGTCATAAATGTGGAATAAATCCATTCATTTCAAAAGTCAGATTTTAAAGCAAAACCCTCCCTCTAACAATAACAGAATAACAGAGTTGGAAGAGACCTTGGAGGTGTTCTAGTCCAACCCTCTGCTCAAGCAGGAAACCCTACACCATTTCAGACCAATCCTGTCTTTAAAAACTCCAGTACTGGCGCACCCACAATTTGTGGACTCAAGTCGTTCCATTAATTGTTCTACGGTTGCTGGAACTGGGTATGTCTAGTTTAATGAAGAGAAGGACGAGGGGGGACATGATAGCAGTGTTCCAATATCTCAGGGGCTGCCACAAAGAAGAGGGAGTCAAGCTATTTTCCAAAGCGCCTGAAGGCAGGACGAGAAGCAACGGATGGAAACTAATCAAGGAGAGAAGCAACCTAGAACTAAGGAGAAACTTCCTGACAGTTAGAACAATTAACCAGTGGAACAATCTGCCTCCAGAAGTGGTGAATGCTCCAACACCGGAAGTTTTTAAGAAGAGACTGGACAGCCGTTTGTCTGAAATGGTGTAGGGTTCCTGCCTGGGCAGGGGGTTGGACTCGATGACCTCCAAGGTCCCTTCCAACTTTATTATTATTATTATTATTATTATTATTATTATTATTATTATTATTATTATTATTATTATTATTATTAATTGTCAGGAAATTTCTCCTTAGTTCTATGTTGAATCTCTCCTTGAATAGTTTCCATCCATTGCTTCTTGCTCTGCCTTCAGGTGCCTTTGGAGAATAGGTTGACCCCTTCTTCTTTGTGGCAGCCCCTGAGATATTGGAACACCCCCTAGTCCTTCTTTTCATTACAATGGACATACCCAATTTCTGCAACCGTTCTTCATCCGTGTTTAGCCTTCAGTCCCCTAATCACCTTTGTTGCTCTTCTCTGCACTCTAGATTCTAGAGTCTCAACGAGAAAAAAATATATATATAGCACCTCTAGATCGAGCTTACTGGAACCGGTAAGACAGGGGAAGAAAGTTCGTTGCTAGGAAACATCGAAAAATTTAGTCCCTAGTGACCCTCTTGGTGTAAACAGTGTCGGGTCGGAGTCCCTTGAAGTAAATGTCTCCATGTTTGACGAGTAACATTAAAGGTCGTAGTTTGCCCCCGGGATGCCCCCCCCAAAAAAGCAGCTTTCCAAGCAAAGATCTTCCTCCCCCTAAAGATCTGTCCTGACACCCCAGAATAATGCACGGCGCCCCAGAAGTTTCCACTGTTTGGTTGCAACAGGGCAAAGAGGCTACCCGCCTTTGGGCCACAAACGCTAAAGCAGGGGTCCTCAACCTTGGCAACTTTAAGACTTGCGGACTTCAACTCCCAGAATTCCTCAGCCAGCAAAGCTGGCTGAGGAATTCTGGGAGTTGAAGTCCGCAAGTCTTAAAGTTGCCAAGGTTGAGGACCCCTGCGCTAAAGGGAAAGGGAAGCGGACGCAGGAAGTGGCAGCAGCTGACCGGGTCTCAGCTAACTCCTTCCTTCCCACGAGAAAAACGGAAGGGCGAAGTCTCGACCGGGTCTCCCTCTTCTTCCCCCTCTTGATCCTCCGGCCGGTTACCCAACCCCGCCGCCCCCCACCCATACACCTACAGAGCAGCTCAGCCGCGCCCATTCAAAACAAGGCCACGGCTCCCCGGCCGCCACGATTTTGCCTCTTCTAGCACAAGGTCATGACCAGCGTCTCCCTCAGCCACGCAGGCGGCCAAACCCGGCCTAAGGTCCCCGCTACTCACCGCCGCCGCTGCCGTACGTGGCAAAGGGAATCGGCCAAGGTGGTCACGGCTCCGCCCGCGGCCCAAACCTCCGCGCACGCGCACCGCTCCCACGGCTCGACAGCGGGTGTCTGGCCCTGAAACGCTTCGTCACAGGAAAACGGAACTGCGCAGGCGCAAGGAGAGTCGCCGGGGATGTCGTAATACGCAATTCGGAATCCTGTGCATTTTGTCTCCGTAACTTGGGGAAGATGTTATTTCGACACGAGATAGGTTGCCGGAAATAATTTCTTGTGAATTTGTGAAATTTACATTTAAAAAAAAAAAAAAAAAAAGTAATCGATAACATTTGCAGTGAGCAGTGTTCAGTGTCAACGTTTATCCTTTGCATTAAACCAGTGTTTCTCAACCTTGACCATTTTAAGGCATGTGGACTTCAACTCCAAGAATTCCACAGCCAGCATTGCTGGCTGTGGAATTCTGGGAGTTGAAGTCCACATGCCTTAAAATGGTCAAGGTTGAGAAACACGGCATTAAACCATGTTTTTGAGCGGTATGCGAATGCGTGTTCGGTCGAAGGTTCCTTTTTAGATTCTGCCATGAAACCATTGACTTTCGATGAAACTTGAAACAAAAATACACCCTCCTGCTCCTAAGCATTCAATTCTGTATAGGAGACATTTTTCTCTCACAGCCACTTTGGTTCTTACTAATTATGCAATTTAAAATATGAATTTCTCTCCCTCTTACCTAGGACATTAGGAAAATTTATTTTAATTTTCAGTTTTGAACCGTCGAGCTTCCTCAAAGAGGGAGTATGGCATCTTATTAATATGCCAGTCTTAATACATTTTGCATTGCCTTTGTGGGAAGTCAGCCCCCCCAGAAGGAAATATTAAAAGAGCAGAATATTATATTTCCTCAAAGGATCTTAATGAGGCAGAAAAGCATGCCCAGTTTTTCTTAATAGCCCCAAGTCTCCCTTCCCCAAGCAGAAACCAGCTCTGTAGAAATGCAGATGTTATAATCCATTCAAGAAGGTTGGAGCACTCCAGCTAGAAGCTTAGGAAGACAAAGACACCTAAAATCTAGATACACCACCGAAATTCTTAGACAGGACATAATAGGACTAACCCACAGATGCCAAAGGGGCACACTCAGACTCAGGTCAAAGTACATGACACAGGAAATACAAAACCTAAACAGGAAACAACCCCAAACAAAAGCCCAAGAGAATATAAAACCCATTCCCTACTACATGTGCTCTTTATTTTTCTTCCAGAGCCATCTTTCTGTCTAGCTCTCCTCTTCAATAAACTGCAAGCTTCTTTCTAAAGCAGTCGTCATGTTGTTTATTCCCAGCTTGGACTGGACCCTGATGAAGACTTTTCCTTCAACACCTTTCTCAAAAATAACAGAAATTCTGCCAGCAATGGCATGCTATGGTATATCTTTTGCCTTGCTTTTTTCTGCAATATCCTGCAAAACTGTGCTGTACCGTACAGCAATGCATTCTAGGAGGCACAGCATTGTAGTTTACACTGAGCTCCAGGAGGTCCACGAGTGTGTTGTCATGCAAACCTGCCCTTCTGCTGATTTGATAGAATTTTTTCCTGATAAATAGGGTTGCCAGGTGTCCACTATTTGAATGGACAGTCCACTTTTTTCACATTATGTTCACTATTTTTTTTCACAAAATAGTGGACATTTTTTTAATTCAAAAGCTTTATGATGAAATGGTATGTAATCTAAAGCTGTATAGTCTACTTTTTTTACTACTTAACCGCCCCCCTGCTTGTCCGCTATTTTTTGGAAGCAGACCTGGCAACCCTACTGATAAAGTGGGGGTGCAATCAGGCTGCACCTTAATAAATTCATGGCCAGTCTTGATAAGTAGAACAGATTTAAATAGAAAGCTATATCCACAGAATAAATAGAAAAAGGACATTCTCAGTCATCCAGGTCATAGATGCTTTTTTCATGAGACAATTGGACTTCCTTGTTTTTCTTTGAAGATGTTTCACTTCTCATCCAAGAAGCTTCTTCAGCTCTGACTGGATGGTGGGGAATGGAAAGATTTATACTCCTGCAGACAGTTGTTCATTTGCATTCTTTTAGCAAGTTGTTAATGCTACCTGGAGGCTTATCTGTGTCTTCAGGGTCACTTGAGTAGTGCAAATGGATGTGGAGCCTTCTTGGAACTATTGAAAGGACTGTGTTGTAGACTGGAGATAGATGATATCAGATCCCTTCCCCTCTGTTGAGAGAGGGCTGTTCAGTTTTGACATAGGCCTCTTTGACCCCTCTTTCAACCAGTGATCTCTCTGTCCAAAATGTAGACTTTGCTGTCTTTGAAAGAGTGGCCTTTGTCTTTTAAATGCAGATGGACTGCTGACTTGTCCTGATTGGGTTTGTTCTCCTATGTTATGCCATATATTTGTGAAGTTGTTGTTTTGTTTCCCCAATGTATAGCTTCTTGGATGAGAAGCGAAACGTCTTCAAAGAAAAACAAAGTCCAGTTGCCTTGTAAAAAAAGCATCTTTGGGATACATTTTGGAGTCCGTGCAAACAGTTTAGTCAGTGCTTTTTTTGTCATAGAATGTACCGGAACAGAGTTCTAGCACCTTTTTTGGACAGATTTTCCAAGTTTTAAAAGTAACTTTTGAAAATTTGATGTTTGGTCCACATGGACTTGAATCGCCCTGTCAAGCGTAGTAGGTTGGCGGCAAAATCATTAAAACAGTGCATGCGGGCTGCTTTTGTGTCGAGTTCGATGCATGTGTACTTTGTCCATGTTGATTGTGATGGCACTGCTTGGCTTGTGGCACTGCTCGGCTTGTGATTGGTCATGTGGTCGCGCGCTGAGTGCTTACTACGGGGGGCGACTGTTATGTTTCGTTACACAACTGACATGTGTGGGTGTGAGGACAGTGATTAACTACGTGTGAAAGATAAATAATTTCTTTATTTTAAAAAATCGTTGGTGATTTGAATTTTTTTTGTAATTTTTAGTGTAAAATTTACTATGAACATTTGCCTTAAATACAATAAATTAAATTTATGTTAAGAACTGAATATATATTTTTTAATAAAAGATTAACAAGATGTGAGTTCCGACACCTTTTTTCTTACAAAAAAAGCATTGAGTTTAGTTAATTGAAATCTTTAAAAAAATGAATTGTAAAGTATTTTGTATAATAAAAACTATCCTGGTAATTAATCTTCTTGTACAATAGATTTCCAATCTAAGATCTTTATAGCTTTTAGAATTATCAAAGCTAGCAATGTTATGTCATAATCACCAAGCCAATGGTTTCATTTTAAGCTTGTCTGTCTTGTTTTATTGCCAGAAGGTTTTCATACATTAGACTCAAGATTAAGTTACTGACAAGCAGGGAAATATTTTAGGTTTTCAGCCAGGGGATGAGTCTTCTGATTTACTTGCAACTTAAAGAATACATAGATTATTTTAATATTTATGCACATTTATATTACACAAAGGTTAATCTATAGAGGAAGCAAGTCTTTCACATACTTATCATTTTCTTCTGAAATCTTTGACCAGTGATTTTCATTTTTACTGGTATTTAGAATAGCTATCTTCTAAAGAAGAAACAATCTAAAGTTCATACTGCGTGGAAGATCAAAGTTCACAAGATTGTGTCCTGCAGGGATATTATTAATTATGCTGTTGAATTTAATAGTGTTCAAGGGAGCAACACAGATTGAGTAGTCTTGTATATAATGTTGCATATCTGATAAACTCTTACTGGTTTCAAGTGAGCAGATGATAGGAATGTTGATGCATTATGAACTGGATCCATAAATCCTACTTAGGCTTGGTTTGTATAACATGTTATGATTAATTAGATACACACAATAGGTGGAGGTATAATAATTGAGTTCTTTGATTTTTTAATTCTATTACTTTGATAAGTAACTAAGGCAATAAACATACATAATACTACTCCTATTTTTCCCACAACAATAACCTGTGAGGTGAAATGGGCTGAGAGAGTGACTGGCCCAAAATCACCTGCTGGCTTTCATGCCTAAGTCAGGATTCAAACTCACGGTCTCTTGGTTTCTAGGCTAATACCTTAACCGCTAACCATCTTAAGCCAGAACTTTGCAAACTATGTAATGGCTTAAATACATTTTCCCTTATCTCAACTTCTTCCTTTTTCCCTTTTCATAGCAAAATCTAATATTCTAAATACACATCTTATCTATTTGATTATAGTCTTGTTCTGTTTTCTAAAAGTTATCTGTTTTACACCATATTAAACCATCTAATTAATAATACAGTACCCCCTCTAATAAAGCAAAACCATTATATGTATTGTCTGGGTTAACCAATAAATCAGTAATATACATAAATCTTTTAGTTTAGGTCTAATTTTTAGAAGCTCAAATACTCCCTCTCTTTTTCTAGTAATATCTATTATCTCATATTGGGCAAACAGAATTCTTATTTTCAACTGAGTAAAAAAAAATCTTGTTACATTTATCAATACTTTTTAGCCTATACATAAACTTTAATTTTCCATCAATATTCAAAAAAAAGGGGGGGGAGGAAAAAAAGGGAAAAAAACCCACTCTTATTTATGATTTCCAAATATTTTATATTAGGTGACCAAAATTTCCCTTTTCTCAACTTCTCCCTTTTTCCCTTTTCATACCAAAGTCTATTAGTCTTGTTACACATCTTACCTATTCAATTATAATGTTACTTTATTTTCTAAAAATTATCTATTTTCCACCATATTCACCCCTCTAGTTAGTAGTAAGATATCCCCTCTAATAAATCAAAGCCATTATTTTCTTCAGTCTGACTCTGGCTTTCTTCCTTTGCCAACTAGCCTTCCATGTCAGTGCCTTTGAATCATCAAATAGTTCTCCCTCTATTATTATATATATTATTTGGAATAAGAAAGACCATTTAGTTGAATTTTTTTTGGAAGAACTAGCCCATTTGTATTCATTAGATCACCTCCCTATTACTCCAATTTCCCACAATTGTCCTGATAGGTTTATCTTCCATTCAATCTGTTCTTCTTCCTTTTCCTCAAATTTCTTCTGATTTTTGTAAAAAGTCTTTTCCATTTTCAGTGTTGTCACTCTCTTTTCTGATTTTTCCGTTGGCTGGCTCTGTTGGTCAATTGGGTCCTCTGTCTTATTTTCTGCATTGTTAGTTCTTTGGTTGTAGTCAAGATCTGGGGTTGTATATTTAAGCTGGCATCTTGTTCCTTTATGTTGCATCTTATTTTGTCACAAGCTGAAAGAATGGTTTGTGTATTGATTTCAACATGGAAAGGATTTTCCCCCGATCTTCATCCATATTCTCTTGATAGTATGTTAAGTTGAAGACTTTAGAATCAAACATTAAAAATAGTTTTTTGTTTTTTATAGCTGGGTATGGGACAGAAGATGTCATTTTTAGAAGATGTGTACATTCCCTGGATATGAATTCAGAAAGTGTGCTGAGCCACAAATCATGGTTCAACATCTTGATATTTTTACTCCCCTCACCCTCTTGTGGAAAACGAAAGAACTCTTACGAATTCCGGAGGGGTTAGCAGAGAAGTTTAATTGCGCAAGGTCCAGAGCATATTAGAGATAGGCAATTCTGAACAAAGAGGGCGTGATTAGACTTCAGTTTTTATACTACCCTCCTTTCAGGAACAAAGGACTACACATTGAAATACACACTGTGATACATTAGGAACATT
>NW_015390934.1:35500-53265 GCF_001527695.2 Protobothrops mucrosquamatus | reverse complement strand
GGAAGGTTTTGCTACATACAAAGTATCCATGTGCAGAGCGCATTAGGTTGCCACATATTACTGACAGAGAACTTTCCCAGTGAATTTTCCCAGTGATTATGCATTACATCATTGTTCTAGCAATTATGCAGACACATCATTATTGCAGTTATGCAGACAAATCATTATTCTAATAATTGTTCAATTTACTATATTAACCCCATCCCACCCCGCCAAAAGATTCTTCTGGTTGATGTCCCTATTGATAAGATAGCTTACAATGGGTTCTACTGCAGCAGAGAAATGCTGCAGGGAGAATGCAAATTACAAGGGATTATAATATAATAAAAAGGAAATGTATGTGGCCATATCACTATTAATACATTGAAAGAACACTATATAATGTCTGTTAAAGGAAAAACTACATGGTGATTATAAAAGTCAAGCATGACTATAAGATGGATCCTATAGTCTAAATATGTTTTACCTATGAATTTTTTGATAGATAAAATGATAGATAGATAGATAGATAGATAGATAGATAGATAGATAGATAGATAGATAGATAGATAGATATAGATAGATAGATAGATAGATAGAATTTTTATTAAAGAGGTTTTCAATAGAATAAAAACAATACAATTTGGAATTGATAAATTATAAAAAAGATAGCAAAACGTGAGAAGAAAGTAAAAAAGGAAATACAGTATTCCTTGATTTATGACCACAAGCAAATTTCTGTTGCTAAGTGAAACATTGTTAAGTGAGTTTGCTGCATTTTACAACCTTGCCATAGTTGTTAAGAAAATCACTGCAGTTTCTAAATTAGTCAAACTATTGTTAAGTGAATCTGACTTTGCTTGTCAGAAGGCTACAAAAGGGGATCACATGACCCCAGGACACTACAACCATCATAAATATTGCCAAGCATCTGAATTTTTATTGCAATGACCATGGGGATATTACTATGGTTGTTAGTGTGAAAACTGGTCTTGTCACTTTTTTCAGTGCCGTTGTCACTTTGAACAGTCACTAAATGAACTATTGTAAATCGAGGGCAACCTATAAAGTAAAAGGTGGGGAGGGGAAGGGAAGGGAAGAGAGGAGAGGAGAAATAATGGCTTCCAATTTTCTTAGCAACAGCTATATGTGCATTTATATTTCACCGTCTCTCTAAGGTTACATCATAATTTCCTTCTTTCATTTGCTACCTTTTCTAATCATTAAATCTATAAATCACCAATAGCTGAAATTCAACAAATCAGGAAGGAACTGAGTTGGGTAAGTCTGATGACTCTGATCATGCATAAGTATTCCTTCTCACATTTCTTTTCTAGCATGCCAGAGAGAGTTTGTTAAAAGAGACAAGTCCCTAAAAATGTTGATGGACTGGATACATGTGCAAGAGCAACCTGAGGCTATACTTCCGGTGTCTTGCTAAATGGAGCAAGGTGAATGACCACTTGGGCAAAGGCCTCTTTAGTAGTGACATCGTATTAATGGATAATCACTTTAGATGGCTGTTTCAGTGTTGAATTATGGTTTTCGCATATTAGAATATCATTCAGGCATTTTAGTATATTATGGAAAAATTACAAATATAGTTTTGCTTTTGTTATTTTCTTTTTTGCTAAAATAAATAATTGTAATAATGTTTACTATTATTGCTATTAATTATTGCTGTTTTGAGCAGATTTGGACCCCACTAGGGAATTGTAGTTGCTGAAATGTTTAGAAATGGCATCAGTGAATGTCTGGGCAGCATTAGTCACAGAATCATAGAGCTGGAAGGGACCTTGGAGGTCTTCTAGTTCAACCCCATCAAATGGTTGTCCAGCCTATTTTTGGAAACCTTCAGCGATAGAGCACCCACAACCTCAGGAGGCAAGCTATTCCATTGATTAATTGTTCTTACTGTCAGAAAATTCTTCCTTACTTCTAAGTTGAATCTCTCTTTAACAAGCGTCTGCCCATTACTTCTTCTCTTGCTCTCTGGTGCCTTAGAGCAGGGCTTTTCAACTCACGTTACATGTACCACTGGTAGTACTTCAGCACCTGGCAGGTGGTATGCATATGACAGGTTGAAAAGCATTGTAAAAAAAGGGTAAAAGTGGATGAACTGAAGTGGTGGCAGCGCCAAAGAGGCCTGGAGAAGAGTCATCTGGAGCTGTGGTGTTGCCGGGACTCTGCTGAGAGCCCAGTATTGGCATGCACAGCTCCAACTGATTGAAGCTTCCAGTGTACCCAAAAGAGAAAAGGAGGAGGAGGGGGGAGAGAGGAGAGAATATAAAAGGAGGAGGGGGGAGAGTATATAAAAGGAGGAAGAGGGGGAGAGAAGAGAGGATATAAAAGGAGGGGGGAGAGAGGAGAGGATATAAAAGGAGGAGGGGGAGACAAGAGAGGTTATAAAAGAAGGAGTAAAATCGGTACTTTTTTCCTTTTTTAAAAATGGTTTGTAACATTTTATTAAATTATAGAATAAAATACAAAAATACAAAAGCAAATAGTAGGAAACAGTGGGGAGGAAAAAGGGAAAGAAAAGTGAGCGGGAGAAGAGAAAAAGAAAAGAAAAGGTATTGACTTGGAGCTTCCTCTATTGCAGTAGAATGAAGCATTAACATCAAACCTCAACTTTTTACTTTTCCATAATAGTATAAACTAGCCATTTCTATAACAAAAAATCAATCTAATCAGTAAAGTCCAAAATTCCCCTTTTTTAAGTCATCAAGTTTTTGACACCTTTCTAAGCATTGGTGGTACTCGAATATTGTCATGATCTAAAAGTGGTACAATCTGTGAAAAGGTTGAAAAGCCCTGCCTTAGAGAATACATCAATCCCATTTTCTTTGTGACATGCCCCCCATGTACTGGAAGACAATTATTATGTCCCCTCCAATCCTTCTCTTTCATAAGCTAGATATACCAAGCTTCCATACCTCAACCATTCATCATATGATTTAGCCTTCAGGCCCTTTATCATCTTTATTGTTTTTCTCCGCACACTTTCCAGGGTCTCGACATTTTTTTTTGTATCATGGTGACCAGGATTGGACACAATATTCTAAGTGTGGTCTCACTAAATGACACTATCACTTCTCATTGTTCTGACGCCATCTCTCTGTTGATGCAGCCAAGGACTGCATTGGCTTTTTTGGCAGTAGTTTCAGCTGCTCAGCACATTCATCTGTAGCCTATAAGGCTACTTTAGATCATGCTTTTATAAAATTTCCTTTCTAGTAAAAATATTTGTTCTTCCTAGGCAAAATCCTGATTTTTTTTCAGGAAATAGCAAGTTGTTTGCTTTGTTTATTTAAACTATTATTCTAAATAATTATTTAGAATAGTTCCATGTAATTATTTATTCTAAATAAATAATAATTAGAATAATTAATATTCTAAACAAGATCCCATATATTCTATCTTTTGAGCTTGATTTAGTCTAAATGAAAGGCATTGTGCAAATGTTTGCTCTATTGTGTATCTCTTTTCCTGCAATCCCCAATTGAGAAAATGTTTTCAATAATGGGATGTTCAAGCTGGCTTTAGTACGGATCATGGCATCTGTAATTATATTGCAAACCTACATTGGATTATGGGAAAATATCAAGAATATCAAAATAACATATACACCTGCTTTATTGACTACAAGAAAGGCTTTGTGTCAATCGTGACAAGCAATGGAGAGCTTAGAAGATCTGGGGGGACAACACATTTGGACAAGTTGGGGTAGCCACTTATATTGAAAGATACTATGCAACACCACATCCATTGATGGCTTCAGAGTAGGAAAAGAAATATAGTGAGGTTGCATTCTTCCATCGTTCTTATTCAGCCTATATACTATAGTGATCATGAGGAAGCTAGAACTTGAAAATTAAAAAAATTAGAGTAAATATTGAAGGAAGGAACATTAGCAATCTTTGATATACTGACAACACAATTCTCTTAAGAAGCAAAAAAAGGCTGAAACATCTGATCAAAAGGATTAAAAAAGAAAGTGAGAAATTTGGCCTTTTTTTGAACCTCAAAAAGACCAAGCTCATGATCACTGTGAGAAATGGAAATATTAAAATACCAATTGATGGTGAAGAAATCAAATGCATTTTCCTAGAATCGTACATTGATCAAAGCAGCGAAAGCATGAAATTGCAAATCCAACATCAGCCAGAGCATAGAACAATGAGAGAAGCCAAGCATTCTCAAAAAAAGTGGAGAGAGCTAATCCATAAAATCACTAAGAATCTGACACAGTTGAATGGATACCGGTAGCATCTTTATCCATGTCCACTAAATGGCAGTGGAACTCCAAAACATTAAAAGAATTTTTGTAGCGTTAAAATAGTCCTCAACTTATGACTGGTCTCTTAGCAACTGTTTAAAGTTATGACAGGTAATCAGGTTCTGAAGTTCTGATGTCACCCTTCCCCATGCAGTCACATGACATTGCATTTCAGGCACTCAGCAACCCACTCACATTTACAGTCATTTGCAGCATCCTGCAGTCAAATGATCATGATTTACAAAAATTTTGCCAAAAAAAAGCAGGTTTTTGCAAAAATGTCCCATAGCGAACAATGGCTTCTCTTAATGCCCATGGATTTACTTAATAACTATGGTGCAAAAAAAATCGTAAAATCATATCACTCATATGATGAGACATTTTACTACCTTCACAACTTACGACCGTAATGGGCAGACTCCAGTACATAAATCAAGGACTACTTGTAATCAATTCATAATTGCAAACTAATTACATATGTGTGTGTGTGTGTGTGTGTGTGTGTGTATGTGTATATGTGTATATGTATATATGTGTATATATATATATGTAATTGAAATGTACATCTGTTTTAAGAAGCCTTTAATATTGCATTCAAATACGTAAATCCTGAGCCTTTATAATTATATTTCCACACCAATCTATAAATAAAAATGTAAATGTTCGTTTGTTCACAATCTTAAATCTCCAAAAGCTCTTCACTGATTGCTTTGAAATTTTGACACAACGTTGCATTCGAATACGCGCGTGTTTTTATATACCTATATTATATAGATGTCACACCTGTGACAGGTAAAAACATGCTTTTTTTGAAAAACAGTGCCATCTGTTGGACGTAAAAGCAACACACACTTTTACCAGACTAAGCCACAGCAACGCGTGGCCAGGTACAGCTAGTAATGCATATAATTCATGCTTAGATGAAGACAACTGTAATGTTTTAAGAGAAGCAGTTGTTACATTTCTGTATCACTCCTAAAGTATGTAGTTGTACTGGTTCAGAAAGTCTTTTTATATTTTCTGAATTTGATTCACATGTATCTTTAGAACAATCTGCATCCAGATATAGGCAGTATAAGATGCAGTGCAGCATGACATGAGATTGCAGATGCTTCTGATTGTAAAGCTTCAAGGCTGATTTGATTTTTTTTCACTCTGTTTCTCAGAACTGACTCTTGCCATCTCTTTTTTCATACGATAATGGCATGAAATATTATATGAGCTGGATCCAGGCTTCCATAGTAACCAATGGCTATAGCATAGATCCAAGTCATTAAGGGCAGTGTGTATCAGGCAGCTGAATTTCTTGCATACAACATATCTTGGTTTTAATCCTAAGGTAATAGAATCTCTGGAATCCTAAGGTAATAGAATCTCTGGAATCCTAAGGTAATAGAATCTCTGGAATAACAACATTCTCTTTACCATATTAATGGATGTCTTCAATGATGCTCACCTGGCTAGGAGATG
Organism: Protobothrops mucrosquamatus; assembly: GCF_001527695.2. Lineage (NCBI taxonomy): Eukaryota > Metazoa > Chordata > Lepidosauria > Squamata > Viperidae > Protobothrops > Protobothrops mucrosquamatus. The sequence goes on along the minus strand of NW_015390934.1, from coordinate 47,537 downwards.
CTATGAGGAGAAGACAAAAGAGAGATATCCTCAATGCTTTTCTTTAGCCTAATGCCCGATTGCAGTGAATTTGAGAGCAGTGAATTTGAAACAGATAGCAACTATGTCTTCCAGGATGCCATTATGTCTAGCTATATTAAACTCCTGTTCTTACATTGATACATGACCATTGTTTGAGGCATGACCATTGTTTGAGAGAGATGCTAAGCAGTGTAATAGTCAAGAAAACAAAGATACAACAAATCAATCAGAAGTCTCACTTGAGCAACAAATGACCAGCTGTTTCCAAAGGTCATAAGATTCAATTTTTAGAACAAACATATTTAGATTGGTCTATAGATTCTAGAATAAAAAGTAGCTCATATCATACATTTGTGCTTACTTCAAAATAAACGAAAACTTTTTATTTCAACATACACTATAATACATTGAAATATTATTAAAACCTAATAACTATTGATAATTTTAAAGGACTTGAACCACCTGTGATCAGCTGAGAGGATTCTCCTTACTCCTGAATTAGAAAATTTGTTTTAAAACAAATATTTGGTACATAGAAAGTGCATTTCAAATAGCAATGAATATGGCCATTTTTGTATTCCATATACATATAAAACCACAGAGTTCTTCAAATGTATAATTGTTGAAAAAAAGAGACACATAATATACATATTTTAATTACATTAACATTCTTAAATGTTTTATCTCAAATTAGATATTCTAACCTGAGTATGTACTGTAAGTTAAAACTAAAGGCACATATCCTGTAGTCTTTCCTGAGCATTGTTTCATGCCATATTACTTCAGATAAATAGAATTCATGCAAAGAGTCCTTCTCGCAATATGCAGAGATGATATTAAAATGCCAAACTGGAGAAATGATAAAAGGCATCTACTAATATATTGGGGAGAGAGGGAAGATTGCCTACAACTGATTGCTTTTTATCTGTGTTAACAGAGAGCATAGATAAGCAAGCCTATGGTGTATAGTAGACATGTCAAACTTGCAACGTGACATTGCGCAACGTATCGGGATGGTTTTGCCATTGCCGGCAATGGGGTGGGCGCAGCTTCCGGATGACGCGTCTGGCCCACGGGCCGGCAGTTTGACACCCCTGATGTATAGTCTTTGCCCAGGGTACCTGTGTCAGTGAGATGAGCGACATAAAAATTTAATAATAAATAAATAAAATTTACATCTTTGACTTGGTGAAGGTGACTCAGGCAATGCCTGTAGCTGCCCATGGCTGGGTAGGGAGTGATGGTGGAAGAGGAGCTACAGTTGATAGTTAACAGTGACTGGTGGAAAGAGAGTCTGGCTGGGAAAAGATACAGGGAATAGAAGCTCTTTGTAAACATGAACCCAAGGACAAAAAAGGCAATCTGATATTTAGGCTGGGTCAATATTTGACTGGATTTCCCAACTGGAATACTCACTGAAAGACAAGCATCTTGAACAGGGTGATGTAATGATATAAATTATTATAATGGAACACAAGGATGTCACATTGCATCATTTGCTTCAACGAGTGATGGCTTACTGTGTCACTGTCCCTGCCTCTACAGATACCCATGAACTGAAACTTAAAGTAAAACAGTTTAAGCAATCACATATTACTAAAAGCAAATGTAGGCTCTGGGCTCTGTATAAACACAGTATTCTAAACATGTTCACCATCCTACAACACTGCAAAGGTATGTTAGCATTTGTTTACAAATAACAATTTTTGGTTTATTTGTCAAAAACATACTGTCAAGTCAGTCAGTCAAATCCTCTTCACATTTTGTAAGGCTATACTTATCTTCATGTCACAAAAAATACCAGCTGTGATCCTATCTGACAGTGATTCATAACTTCTCTGTCTGTGTGCAGCAAAATTTTCTGTGATACACATAAAAAAGGGGTGGGCTGTGATTGCATGGTTGCAATACAATCATGACTTTTTGGACACATAGACACGCACACCAGAAGTGCCTTGCACAGGTGCTTTAGTGACTTGGAGAAAATTGCTTCATAATGTGAATCTTGAACCCAGTGAATCTCTTCTCCAAGGTTTGCATAAGCGTCATTGCAAAATAGGGATTTGAAACACAGTGTGAGTCTTCTTTGCACTGAATGAATTCAAAATACAGAAATCATCTGATATATAATTTGACCTCATAGTTTTTTTCTTCTTTTTATAAAAATAAGCCAACTCTGCTGTAGGTAATTCTCATATGCAAAGTAATATACACAGTAATTTGTGGACATCATTATTTGCTGAAACAAAATATTTGGCTTTTTGTATACTTATTAGGTTATTATAATTATAATAAATAATTACAAAAATAAAAAAATAAGAAACAAAGCAATACATTTACAAATATAAATTTGAAATCTATCCTAGAAATTCTTTATATTTATAAATAGTGATAATGTATAATTGATTCATTTTACTATTTTAATATATATCCCATTTTCTGCTACATTAGGATTGCATCTGGCTTTTGAAAAATATGTGAAAATTTCTTACTTTATCCAAGAACAATGAAAGAGTGGATCCACCATTTGTTAATAGCCAGAACTGATTCTCATTTGAGATGCTACAATGCCATCTGTTTCTACTTCAATTGAGAAAAACAATGCCATAATGGCATTTTCATAAATTAATGTTTAAATTGTATAAGACTAAATAATGAAAAAAATAGAATCACTAGGGACTAGAAATACTAAAATAGAAAGTGAACTATGAGAAAATGTTTCTGTAGAATTAAATTTCATCTTCTGACTCCTGTTCTCGCTCACAGGTTTTCAGCAATCCGATTTCCATGGATGGGACTTGCATTATTTTGGTACGAACCACCCTGGAGAAGAAAAGTTACAAGAACAATTCATGCAAACCATCACACATTCTAAGCTAATCAATGATTAAGTAGAGGAATAGTTATTTTTACATAAGATGGCACACTGAATGCAAAAACCAACTCTACTATTCCATCTGTTTTTACAATATTTAGCCTTCTTTTTCCAAAGTTGTTCTTATTATACCAGTATTATTGTGTGGCCAATAAATTATATGGATGGATAGACGCACTCTTCATTCTTAATGTTTAACATCACTAGGGTATTATGTCCAGTGACATCCAGTTAATATATTATAATCTGTGTCATGTAGATCTATGATATATGAAATCCAATGCATGGCTTAATCTGCTGTCTCGATATGTTTTTGTCCTTTGATTTTGTCCTTATATTCTAATCTCAAAGAAGTACAACCTGTTGGGAATATTAGATTATAAAACAACAAAAATAATAGGCAAAATCAAAGTATTAAATAGTAAGGTCTTCCAAACCTGTGTGCTGAGCTGAATGACTACATAGATATCAAAATAAAAAAGCTAACTAAAAGAATCTCAGTAAGAAATTAAAGAGTTGACATTCTTCCAGCACTAGTATGAACAGCTTTTATATAACTGTGTATATAATTGTATACACAGTTTTATGTATACAACTGTACATATGCAATTTGTTTGCAATTTCTATGCAGGCATCAAGGAACAATTGTGTATTTCAAAAGTTATAGGTTGAATGCCATTGCATCTGTAAACTACTATAATTTTTCATTCCTATCCAATTGGAGTACCTATTTTTGAATAAATGGAGATTTTAAATAAAGTGTGAAATTCTTGACATTTAAGTGAAGTTCTTTAGAATACCAATAATATTCACTTACCAGCTGATTAGAATATAATTGACTGCCATGATAAGAAGTATAATTGCATAATGCCAGCAATAGCACATGGTGAGAAACATGATATTACTGTGATCCACTTGGTTCCATTCTGGACTTCCACTTGGAGGGTAAAGGACAAATCCAATCTGTAAAAAAAAGAAAAGGGCATTAGAAATACTGGGATTACCTCTCTCCAATTACTGTATATCTGCTTTTCAATAAGATCTGGTAGGGTTCCATGCTTCAGGGCCCATCTCTTAAACTAGTGCTTTCCAAACTTTTTCCTTTATTAAACAAAACTGCCTATCAGAAAGTCCTTATTTAAATGTCCCAGTTGTGATTGGATAATGGGTTTGTGTGTCATTACCCAAAGAAAAGCACATTTTACCCAATTTGGGATAATATACTCAGATTTGGGGAGCTGTTGGAGAGCGGCTATCTCAGTCATGAGGGGTCAAACTGGTAATTAGTTTGGAGTCATTAAGTAAACACAAGAGGCAAGGCCTGACTTCTTGAATGTTGTTGGATTTTATCTAGTCTTTCTCAGGGGCAAACTGCCGTCTGATAAGATTCCTGTGAAATTAGCATAGAACAATAAAATATCTAGTTTACACTTTACACATGTGGTCTGGTCATTCATACCTAACATGCCTTTTCTCAAGCTGGTTTACCCTGTGTAATAGCATCCCCCTCCAGATCCACATGCCCCCAAATTTTCCTGCTTTTAGGTAATGCTTTGAAGACCCAGGCATTGGGTCAGGAGGATTTGTAGAGCTATCTGGGGTGGCTGTTTCAAATCTTGAATTGCCTTTGGTGAAAACTGCTTTGTGTCCAATTATATTTTAAGTTCGTTTCTTTTTTAGTTATCATCCTACATTGTTTTAGAAAGGATGGCTATATAAATTGCCATGAATACATACAGTTATAAAATTTCCTTTCTGCTTTGTGTGTTCTTTATTATAGCTTAAGGCTGAGGTAGGCTACATTTCTTTGGTTGACATCCTTTTTTCCCATATAGTCAGTAGTGCTGAAGCATTCTTGACTATCTTAAAAATACGCTTGCTGACCTTATTAGGGACTAAAGAGACAGGTCAAGGTAGTTGGGATGATGATAAGCAGGGGACGATGGTCCGAGATGAAGAACTTGTTTTGGACAGGGGAAAGTGTGAATCAGGTATTACATACCAGTCATGCAATATTTACAATAATGCAGAGTAATCTCCAATATCATTACACTGCAGTCACCTTAGCAGATAAAGAGAAGCAGAGACAGGTTGAAGCAGTGAATAAGCTGGTATCCAGTAAGTGTTCAGCAGCTATTTGGAGAATCTCATTTGCTGATCCTGGTTCTAATCTCAAAAGATTTTTTTTAAATGCATCAAGAAGAAAAAAATATATATTTACTCACCTGCCAGAACCAACTTCCTTGCAATATGCAAAGACTTGTTCGGAACATCTCAAGAACAATGCTATTGTGGAAAAAGACTTCCAAGAATATGCAGATGGCACCTCCAAAGATAGTTATTAAAAGTAACTGATGAACATGAAAATCTAACATGGAACGCCCATGGATGTGATAATAAAATAGAAAACCTGTTGAAAGGGAATGAGAAGTCAACTACTTTTTATTCTGCAGGTTTCATACATGATTGCTGCTAAAAAACCTTTGGGTTTTGTGTCATGCAAACTACCGGTATGTATTTAATTCCAAAGAGTCTTAGCAGGTTATATAAAAAACCTTTGGAAGCTGTTATTGCCACCACAGGAATTATAAAGTACAAGTGCCTTGAGTCATGATGTTCTTATTTTGAATGTTTAAACATATATAGGATGTATGCATTCAAATTTGCAGAAGGATGTTGTATTTAACTTTGTATAACGTTTAATAAATAAATAAACAAACAAATAAATAACACAATCTATTTACTTGAGCCATATTCTTTAAGCAGATGCTAGATAATGTAATTCAGGACTGCTACTGTGGAAGATTTTCGGTTGTTTACATGATTAATATATTAAACAACATCCTTTAAAGTACTTACTATACAGTGATTTTTGTTTCATCTCTTTAAACATAATTTATCCTCAGATAGTAATGTTAAATTATTTCAAACATAATGAATTCTTAATCTCTTTAAATAAAACAAATCTTCCACTTTGCATGTATCACTAATAAATAGATGCTTATTAAAACATGCTTATTAATTCATTATTTCATAGTCTTTAAATATCTATTTTTGTTCCCTATTTCTGTTTCCTTTCTCATATTGATTACATGACATAGTTACCTTAATAGATAAATTTAGTCTATTCTTTTTCATTTGGGTTCAGAAAACTTTTCTACATAAACAGTGCAGTGAAATACCATAAGCTCACCTTCCACAAAAACAGCAAGTGAGAGCATCATTCGGTCTAAGGCCTCAGGTAATATATTTGTGCTGTGAGTCACAATGTCCACTAGTCCTGAGATGCCATAGAAGAGGTACATGGTTGCATGCTGCCAATTCATTAAGTAATTCCACTGCTTTTTTTCATAATTATATAGCTTCAAATGAGGTCCATCAGGAACAAACTGCTCTGCCATCATACCTGTATAAAATAACAAAGGGATACGCAGGCAACCTTTTTTTTTTTGCTATTATGCAAAAAAAATAATCAAATTATTATTTTATCTAATGGATATTAAGCTGCTTCCAGCTAAGAGTGCTACTGTGCAATAGGCCTGCTTCAGAAATAAAATTTAAGTGGCTCCATAAATAACATATTTTATTTGTAAAACTTCTCACATTCTCTTATCATATCCTCCATATTTTTTCTTACCATGTATAAAATCATATAGAGAAAAAATGACACTGCAAAACATACTTCACTGGTAGTGGTCTGTCTGGAAACATTCATACTCTATTTTGCACATTTTCATTTTTTGAAATAAATGTCACAACATCTCCAGTTCTATGCAATACCTATAATGTGAACAAATCACAGACCATAGCACCAAGTCTGTGAAATTCATTGCATGCTTATATTTATAAAGTGTATTTCATGTTTAAATTACATTGACAGGAGTCACCCAAGATATTTTGCTATAGTATTCCTAAAATATTTGGATGGTCACCTGAATCTTATGTCAGCTATAATGGTGAACTAACATCAGTGGAAGAGGTTGGTTGTGGAGGTGCTGGATGGACTATGTGGCAAAGTTCTATTTTCCAACAGATAGGGACAGTTGGATAAGCCCAAGAGAAATGGTCAAGGCTTGCCACTGGTTTCACCACATATATCCTTGACCAAAGATTACTACACTCCTTCTATCTGGGATGGTCATCCTCTTTCACTGAGCACACAGCTTCAGGAGGGATGAAAATGGAACTATGAGTGAGGAAGAGGATACCCACCTAGCTAGCCAGATCAATTGAATCAACCATGGCAATCAATGGGATGACAGATGCCACAGACAGATCACCCTCACATCTATACCGTTGCTTTACCCTGCCTAATTGTAGGGACATTGGCTACCAAGAACTGGGATAAGAATGGAACTATGCTTTGTAACTAAGACAATCTCTAAGTTCACAGATCATTTTATGTAATGATTTTTTTACTTATTGTTTTTGAATAAACCACAACCAGCTGAATTCATTCATCATGCCAAGCAATACTCATCTGAGAATGGAGGTTGCTTCATCTCTAAATGTAACTAACTGTTATCTGTGTGTGGGTACTAGCATGGGTGAACAATGGCCTTGGGAAGCACGTGAAATAAATTTTACTGCCCTAATTAGTCAAAATATCACTGGAAAAGCCACCAATAGACCCAACATGTAGACTCTGACCACTTCCATAGTGGGAAGCCTCTGTTTTAAAAAGAGAATGTTCTGGTAAAAACCTTGGGGAGACTTAGGTGTGACCATCTCTTGTTGATGAGCACCTCAGTATCCTTTTGGTGGATTACCACTGTTTCGGCCCAACCCCAAACTCCCATGGCAAACATTCCCCAACTGTCTACCTTATGGACCAATCTAACAGATGCCACCCTCAACTGAACTGCCCCAGGTGGACCTACTACTTAGCAAGAAGATGGAATGTATAAGTTATTGGACTCTTGTTTGTATGTTGAATAGAATTGTTAGACTGTAATCTGTATTAGAAATTATTACAAATCATGCTTACTTATTTTTTGATAAGAAAATGGATCGTATTTTTAAATCTCATATTTTAAGAGTTGCACTTTTGAGAGTTTGGAAAAAGTATTCTTGTAAGGTAAATTTAAAAATTCCAATGTGGGCTATTCCGGAACATGCCATACAAGGAATTGTAAGGGGTGTAAAATTAGAAGGAATTGTTTATAAAGATCTACTTATGTTAAGAGGACAGGACTGGCAAATTAAATCATTGGATGAGTTAAGACAGGATAAGGTACTCCAGTCCTGGCTCTTATATTGTCAGTTGGTTGATAGATGGCATATAGATAAAAAATTGGGTTTAACTTTAGAAGATGTGAACTTGATAAAACAGATTAAAGATCAAAGTAGAGCCCATATTAGGAGAATATATAGTGTTTTGATAGAAATTGATTCGGAAACAGAACTAGTTAAAGATTGTATGATTAAATGGGCACAAAATATTCAAGAACCAATAATGTTAGAAACTTGGGAAGTAATTTGGGTAAGAAATGTCAAGTTCACCCAAGCACAGAATTTAAGGGAAAACTTTTATAAAATGTTTTATAGATGGCATTTGGATCCCCAAAAATTGTCTTGCATGTATCCGAATTTGCAACCAAAATGTTGGAGATGTGATAATATGGATGCAACTTATTATCATATTTGGTGGACATGTAGAGATGTTAAAGCCTTTTGGATTAAGATTTGGTGGAATATCCAACAGATTTTTAAGAAAAAGATAAAATTCACACCGCAGTTATTTCTATTGAGTATTATGGATAATTTGGATCAAAAAGAAATGAAATTGATGTTGTATTGTATAACAGCAGCAAGGACATTAGTTGCTCAAAATTGGAAAAAGAAGACGTTACCAACTATGGATGATTGGAGACAGAAGGTATCGTATTTTGCGGAGATGGCAAAAATATCCGCATACCTGAAGGATCATTCTCAGGAGAAATTTATCTCAATATGGAGAAGATGGATAGATTATATTTAGAGAAAATATGAACTGAATAATTATCATGTAGCTTTTGATTAAAAAAATTTTTTTATATACATATATACACAAAAACAAATATTGTTATATTTATAAAATTTGTATGAATTTTAATGTTATTTTAGAGTCACAGTAAGTTTATACTAGTGTGTTGTAATAATGAGTAGCTTTGGATAGAATTGGATTATTGTGTGCTTACTTCCTGGTTCAGCTCTGGGAAGTCCTGGGGGGGGAGGGGGGAAAGGGAATAGATAGATGTATATAAATTGATGTTTTGTAGATTTATATGTGATTTTTTGAGGAGGTGCCCGGTGGATACCCCAACTGCACCAGACGGGATGGTTGAGAGAGGAAGGGAAGTAGGTAGAGAAGGAGGAAGGAGGAGAGGTTGTAGGTTTGGGGGGAGGAAGGTGTGGAAAGTGAAAGAGGGGGGTGCAGGGGGGGGACACCGGACACTTCCATGAATGTATTGAGTAGTGTTATTTTCTTGGTTGATATTGTGATTAAATGCATCATATTTATGTTATTGTTTTTAATTGAAAAATCAATAAAAAATTAAAAAAAAGAGAAATTATTACAAATCAAGGGCATTTAAAATAACATAATGCTGTTTTGCTTCTCTATACTATGCTTGCGCAGGAACCTCCATTAGCCCAAGGCAAGAAGTACACGTACAGAAAGATAAAGAAAATTAATTGGTTAAAATAACACTACAAAATTAAAGGGGGGGGGTATGGCTTTCCTTTTACATGTTGCTGCCTGTATGTGTAGAGGAAATATATCCAGCTTCTTCGGAAACCTGGACAGCTGCCATGGACACAAGCTGGTTTGGAGAGATCTTTGGTGATTGGCGAAGGGAAAATTTTCTGGTTATGTTAGCATTTAGAGGTCTTTTGGTTTTGCCATCTTTGATTCCTGTTATCCAAAGAACAGTTACTTCTACCATCTCAGGGATGAAGGTCATAGCATCCTCTGTAAGTAGTGATAAACCCCATAAGCTAGCCAAGGTCCTGATTATCACCATAATAACAAAGGAATATACATCATTGGTCATCAAGTAACAGAAAGCATTTTGTTACAAAAATAAAGGGGGGAATGAAGGGTTCTGGAACAAAGGGAAATTGTTTTGTCTAACTGTTGCTTTCTTGCTTTTTGTAATAAGCTTTTGCACGAGGGAAATCTCATGCAAGCTTGGGAAACATGCACATGGATGGGATATACTGAAGAAGGGAATAAGGGAGTGTACAGGAATGATTGATGTCTTCTTTATGATGTAATGGTTCTGTTGTCTGATTTTCATTGGCTAACAAGTTTATAAAGCAATGCTACCAACTTTCTATGGTGTGGCACTTCTGCCAGTGTTCGTAACTCTGCCAGTGTTCCAGATTGTTGGCCACCCAGCTGTTAAGTCCTGGGAATAATGGCGCTTGAGACGACTCATCTTCAACAAGTCTTTATTGTTTGCTCACTCTACGAACAACCAGAGCAGAGGCACGCAGGCCTCTATTTATACCCTCTGATCCCTGGGCAAGTTCAACCAATCATGAGGTGGGCTTTTCCCGCCTTGCGCATGCGCACAAGGCCGGCGCCGCTCAGTCTGGTCCCGGGCAGCTTCTGCAAATGCCCGGGACTCTTGCAACGTCCCGAGCCTGCAAGATGCAGGCTCAGGACACAACACCAGCTGATTAATTTGATCAAATAAAGTGCTGCTTGATCAAGAAGTCTCCGCTTGGGTTATCTGATTAGATTGATATGGTATCTCAAGTTTAAGTAAGGGACTGGGACCTTACAATATGGTCATTTTCTCCTTGAAAGATCTAACTCTTTCTTGGAGTTCTACATTATGTATATTAGAATTTTTATTAATTTTAGAGATAAAATGTTAAAATATAAAATTACAAAAAGGGAAAAGTAGAAAGGAGGGTCAATGGGAAAAGTTCAAAAAGTAGCATACAAAAAATTAACAAATACAACATAAAGAAAAAAGGTTACTTGTAACTCTCTTCGATACAGCTACAATTATATAATAAAATAATCTCTGCTTTCAGTTTGACAAAAAAGCTAAGATATAAAAGATATTCATACCTAACCATCAAATAACAACCCCAATATATAATAATATCCTACTCTAAATAAAGTTATAGCCAAAATGCATTATAATAACAATTACAAATGAGATGTATATTTCTTAAAAAGATTAAGGTACAAAATAAACAGGCTAGTTATTCAGTTTTGTCACTGAATCTGATCTGCGTGCAGAGAAACAACATTCAACACTAGATAGAATCCCAAAGGTGCTTTTTCAAGAGGTAACTAAACTTTCTTTGTTTTTCCTTGAAGAAGTTTCATTTCTCATCTGTCAAAAGAGAAAATATGTGCCTTAGCTTTTCTAGGACAGAAAGGCCTAGGCAGTTAAAGTTAGGCCTCATGTAAAAAGATTGTACTGAACCAAAGTTCTTACTGTAGCTTATTTCATAATGCTAAATAAATATTTGGAATCTAAGGTGACGTTTGCTTAATAGAATTTTGCAAAGTTGCTTGTTTCAAATGTATATTTAGAACATACACGTTGAATCCATGGGAAATAAGGAACTGAAAGTAACAAATGGGTGCAAGTTTCAAATGTACACAGGTATATGTGGAAAGACATGGTCAACAGAAAGTACAAGGAACAGAATTTGGTAATGCAAGCTCAGCTGGTCATCTGTGGAAAGGTATAAAAGTTTGGGAGTGGTCCTGGTTCATGGCCACATGGCCTCTAGCCGTCACTGTCATGACGGTTAGTCCAATGTTGGTCCTCATTGCAATGGGTTGTTGATGTGTGTTCTAAATTCAATAAAATGAACCTCTGAATTCTAAAGTGAGACTTTTGTGATGTGCTGCCTTTGTTTTTGCTGGATTTTTCCCCTGGCACATCCAAGAAGCTTGTTCAGAACTCTTGAAAAAGCACCTTTGGGACAATCATGAGCTGGATGATTGAGAATCTCCATAAACACTAGATAGAATCTACTATACTACACACTACTATAAATAGCTTCAACTTTAATATTTTTTTAAAATCCATTTTTCTTTTAAAGGTACTTTAAATCATAATTATACTTATTTAGAATAATATTTTTTTAAAAAAAATATAAACTTACCAATAAGAGCAAAGACAACCT
>NW_015390934.1:0-31294 GCF_001527695.2 Protobothrops mucrosquamatus | reverse complement strand
GTTTCGTTTTTCCTGAAAAGCCTGCCTTAGGTTTCATTTCCTGACTTAAGTTTCATTTCTCCTGAAAAGCTTACCTTGAATTAGTACCTCCTTGACTTAAGTTTCCTGTTCTTTGTGTATGGCAATGAAGAGCCATCCCCCTATTGTCCTTTTGTACACCCCCCCCTTGATTATGCTAATGTACCAATAAAAGAGAGGCACGGAGAGGCTTCAGGGTCTTTGCCTGCCATCTCACCTGAAGAAGCATGTTGCCCGTGTGTTTCCTGATCTAAAGCGAGGCCCGTTGGTTTAGGCCAACGTACATCACCACCGTCCTGCAGGGAGCGGGACCCCGGGATTTTGCGATCCCACAATTTCCCAAGTTTTGTTTTTTTTAATATATATATATATATATATATTTAATAAGCATAAGTCACTCAATAATTGGTAAACAGTGTGTTGTCTGGGTTACATTTGTAAAAACACTCCTTAACAATTGATTTCTATAATCTGTGTTCCATATATTAATTTTAATTGATTTCCTCTTTCCCCAAAACATCATTTTTTGCAAACATTAATACAATTCTTATTGTAAATGACAATTATGTATATAATTTTCCAATATTCCTAAAAAAATCATCATATTAATATAATATTTCTTTTCTTTTCAGTCATTTGAGTTGCCTTATCATCAATCCTGTTACGATCCTTATTTTAGTTTGTTTCTCCCACCAAATTATTTTTACTAGTAAAGGTTTTTTCAACAATTAGTTACATTTACATTGACAGATTTAATTCTGTTTTTTCCATATAAGCCATCTCACATTTTTACATTTCTTAAGGAATAGATAAGAGAGTAAAAAGAGAGAAAAAGAAAAAGAAAAGCGAAGAAAAAATAAAAAATAAAAAAAGAAGGAAGAAAAACAAGAGCAATGAAACATAAGAAATAACATACTACTTAGAATATATATCCCTCCTAGGTTAATATGTATTTATTTCCTCAGATTTCTAATTCTTTTTAACCATAGTTAAGAATATATTTAATCTTTAGACATTCCATTCAATAGATCTAGTCATCTAATCCCTTAATTCTGATTCAAAACATTTTTTATATACTTTCCTTAAATTCAGTCACATTTAAGTATCTAAAATATTTCAGCCCTCTTAAAGTGGTATTCCAAAATTTTTCTATTTCTTTAACCATATTCAAACACATTCTTCTTTTTTAAGTATTCTCTCTGATATGTCCCATCATCTATTCTCTTAGTTTCCATCTTAATCTTTTTTCTTTGCCCAGAATCTTTCTTAATCAATGTACTTTGCTGAATCAAAAGGTTTTCCTGTATGATCATAGGTGTTGCTGTAGATATAGCGAGTAAATCAATGTCTTTGTCATGGGCATTTGCCCACTCCTTTTTATTAGGAATCTTTTTCCTTCCTTTTCTCTCCACTTCTTTTGTCACTTTTTGTCTCCCCAGCAAGTATTTCCTCTCATCCTCAAGTTTGCTTTGTGGTGTTGAAATATAAATTGTCTTTTCTTCCACTTGAATTAAATCATACTCTTTTATTTTGTGAAAGTCCATTAAGTCTTTATCCTTGGATTTATATTCAGTCATCTCTGCTGTATCCTCCTGAGGGTTTTTTTGGAGTAAAATTAAATTGGAGATAAGTTGATTTATACTTTCAAAGTTATTCTGTATTTCTTTGTGGTTTAAGATCATTGTCTTTTGAATTAGTTGCAGCTTATCATATATTTCCTCTTGTGAAGTATACATTGTTTCTATAAGTCTCACTTTATCTGAACAGCCGTGTTGATTAAAACTTTGAAGGCCACAGATAGAGATTTCATAATCCTCATCCACCAGTAGGTATTAGCATTTGCTCATTTTTCAATTCTTTCTAGCCTTTTTCCTCCTTAAAGAGTTATATTCGCGCTTCCAATAGCCAAAAGGTGGGGGGGAAACCCTCCCTTTTTCACTCTCGGAGGTATTTTTCCTTCTTGGGAGTTCTCCTTTTCAGGAAAATAAGTAGGATAGGGAAAATCAATATTCTTACCCAGATTTCAAACGCACTGCTTACAATCAGCTTAGAGTAGAGCTTTTGACTTCCGTTGCTTGCAGCTGGGGCTAGACAATGGAGTTAGCTAGACTTTATCCTGTTGGTTTCTGGAAGGCTTCTCCTGGACCCGCTGTCTCTCCTAGATCCCTAGGACTACCTTCCTTCATTGCCACCTCTCTGGGGCGGCTTCTGGCCCATTTAGGGTCCCCAAACAGGAAGAAACTCAGCTGGAGAGCTCGGCATCCCGAATCCCTCAACTGATTTTGCTGCTTACAGGAAGCGGAAGTCGATATTTCCCAAGTTTTGATCTTCCTCATTGCCTTCACTTTTATTTTCATCACAATGCTCACTGCAGGTGCAGGGAACTGAGATAACAGTGAAGGAACCACTGAAGTTCTTTTATGTTGACATATCAAAGCCAGACCTATAATACAGGGCCTTGCAGTCGGAAATGGGTAAGGGTTATAATTCTATTTATATGATTGCTATACTATCTGATTAAGTTAAAATATGTACCATATATCCATAGCTCCTCATGGTGGTCAGTTTACTTTGTTTCCCCATAAGATTCCAATGTAGGCTCAACAATTTTAAAAAATACAATAAAATTCTTAATTGTGTCTTGTTTTCTGACCATCCCAGAAGGTTTGGATTATTGATAGAGCTACAAATTACATACTGTAAGTAAGGGACCTTTAACATTGTTGTGTGATGAGAAGTACAGAGAAAGATAAACATGGCAGTTATTAAGTGAGTCATGCCCACGACCCTTATGACCTTTCTTTTTCCATGACTGTTAAGTAAATCACTGCAGTTGTTCAGTGAATCATACAGTCATTAAGCAAATTCAGTTTCCCCCATTGACTTTGTTTGTCAGGAGCCGGTTGGGAAGGTCACAAATGGTGACCTATGCAACTATTGTAAATACATGTCAGATGTATAGTCTTTTATTGACTATGAAGGCTACTCCATTTCTTCTGAGGGATTCTTGTCCGCATTAGTATACCTGATGGTCCTCTGAATTAAATTCACCCATTCCTGTCCATTTTAGTTTGCTGATTCTTAAGATGTCGATGTTCAGTCTTGTCATCTCTTGTTTGACCACGTCCAGCTTGCCTTGATTCATGGATCTTACATTCCAGGTTCCTATGTAGAAAAGATCTTTACAGCATTGGACTTTCCTTTCACCACCAGATGCATCCACAGTTGAGCATCCTTTCGGCTTTGGCCCAGTTGCTTCACTCTTTCTGGCACTACTAGTACTAGCCCTCTGCTCTTCCCCAGTAGCATATTGGACACCTTCCGACCTGAGGGGCTCATCTTCCAGCGTCATATCTTTTTGCCTTTTGGTACTGTCCATGGGGTTTTCATGGCAAAGATACTGGAGTGAGTTGCCATTTCCTTCTCCAGTGGATCACATTTTGTCAGAATTCTCTGCTATGACCTGTCCGTCTTAGGTGGCCCTGCATGGCATAGCTCATAGATTCATTGAGTTATGCAAGCCCCTTCGCCACGACAAGGCAGTAATCCATGAAGGAGAATATTGGTCTATAGTTTTTTATTTGTGTTAAATCAGAGTCTTCTTTGGGTATTAAAGTAATATTGGCTTAAATCCATATATTTAGTATTTTAGCCTCCAGGAGTATTTCATTACACAGTTCTTTCAAAATAGGACTTAGTATATCTTGTAATGATTTATAAAGCTCTGCAGGTAATCCATCTGGTCCTGGAGTCTTATCAATTTTTTGCCTTTTTACAGCCTCTATAATCTCCATCATTGATATTTTTCCATTTAATATATTTTGAATATTCTCTGAATTTTTTTGATAAGTCTGCTTTTTCAAAATACTGCTGTATTTTTTCTTTTGGAATTTCCTCTGCATTGTAAAGTATCTCATAATAATCTTTGATAATTTTTTTAATTGTATCATTTTGAAAGTGTAATTCACCTTTTGGATTTTGCAGCTTATTTATCAGTTTTTTCTCTTTTTCTTTTTTCAGTCTATATGCTAACCATCTCCCCGGCTTGTTGGCATTTTCAAAAAAGTTCTGTTTAGCCCTTTTAATCTGTTGAGCCATTATTTCCGTCTCAGCTAGATTTAATTTATGTTTTATTATCTCCATTTGTTTCTTAAGTATTTTCTTTTGTGGGTCTATTTGTAATTCTGATTCTAACTTTCTGAATTCTTCCTTCAACTTTAACTGTTGTTGTTTCTTTTCTTTATTCTTTTTAGCAGTATAGGTTATAGCCAACCCTCTGAAATATGCTTTGGCTGTATCCCACACATTTTGAAGCGATGTTTCTTCTTTCTTGTTTATTTTGAAGAAAAAAACACCATTTCCTTTGTTGCTAGTTACATAAATTCTTTTTCTTTCAATATTGATTTATTCAAGGACCATCTTAATTCTTTCTTGGTTCTGTCATTTATGAAAATGCTTTAGGTAATATATTTCCTCCTTTCTTCCCTTGTTTAAAGTTTTTATAGTCTAAAGTTCCATCTGTTATTGCATTAAAGTCTCCCATTATACAGAGATTTTGATAGTTTAAATCTAATATTTTTAATGTAATTTTTGGTAAAATTGTTCTTGTTTATAATTTGGTGCTAATATTGCTACCATTAGTATCTGTTTTTGATCCATCATTATTTCCCCCATTAATATTCTCCCCTCTTCATCCGCATAAATTGGTTTGGGTTCATCGTTTCTTTAATTTATAAAGCTATTCCTTTTTTTTTTTTTTTTTGAAGTGCTAATGCAAAGTGAAGTTTGCCAATTTTCGGTTGTTCTAACAACTTATAGTGTTGTCTCTTAATATGTGTTTCTTGGAGACAAATTATATCCATTTTTAATTTTTGTAATTGTGTAAAGAATTTTCTCCTTTTTGAGGGAGAATTTAGTCCATTTATATTTATTGACAAAATCCCACTCTCCTTCTCCATCTCTTTCAGTTATATCTAGGGTCTTAATCTTCTAGTCCAGGGCTTTTCAACCTTTTCACCGATTGAACCACTTTTTGGATATGGCAATATTCGAGTACCACCCAGCAAGGTGTCAAAAACTTGATGACCAAAAAAACCCCCTGTTCAAAGTTGCAATTGCATTGAAATGACTTATGACCATTTTTCACACTTATGACCATTGCAGCATGCCCAGGGTCATGTGATTTATATTTGGATGCTTGGCAACTGATTTATATTTATGATGGTCACAGTGTCCCAGGGTCATGTGATCCCCTTTTGCAACCTTTTAACAAGCAAAGTCAATGGCAGGGCTACTGGTGGCCAAATGCTAAGGCGGGACTTCCCTCCCTCCCTGCCTCCCTTTCTCATGCCCACCTCCTTCTGAAGGAAGAATTTGACCCTCCCCCCATATTTTCTCTGTTTCATATATTCATCAAACAAGGAAAAGCCTCCAGAGACAGAAAAGACAAGCTGCTGAGTAGCTTAAAAAGGCAGCCAGCACTTAAGGAAGAAAAAAAAATGTAGTAAGTATGGCTCCCCAAATGGCTCCATTCATAAGTAAAGGAATGCTACAGGCAAAAATCCATTCAGGAGAAAAATACTTCAAAATCCCTTGCAGCAAAACTTACAGCTAACAATAGCAGAGCAATAGAAGCTAACACGAGACATCAGCCATCAGCCAAATAGAAATTGCCAAACACTCCTTAAGAACACAAAGCCCACATTGCACAAATCCCAGAACTTCAAAGTCACAAAAGCACATAAGAATTCTTCCACTCTCCATCTCCCTCCCCCCCTCCTCTGTGCCTCACCTCCAGCCATTGCTGCTTTTTTTCATTCCTCTTGGAGAGCAACCCCTCCCCCAGTGCATTTCTTGCCTGTTTGCTGTTGCCAGCACAGATGGCTGCCACAGCAGTTGTAGATGGGCTCATGTCCGGCCTGCTTGATCTCCTCTCCTCTCTCCCCAACCTCCTTCTTCTTCTTCTTTTCCTTCCGTGCAGCTAGAGCTGACTCCGCCTCCTCCCAAGGCTGCTGCTTTTTCTTTTTCGCCCTCTCCCGCCCAAACTGCCTCCTTTATAGCCTCTCCTGTCTCCGCCTCCCTCCTCCTCCTTTCTCATGGGTGAGGGTGAGCCAAAAGTGAGCCTGGGGCCTTTGCCTCAGCCCAGCCACTCTGCAGCTCCAGAGGATTCTCTCATAGTAAGTCCTTGCCTGCGCTGGCTCTTTCCCTCCCCCACTACACTTGGCTAGGCAGGGCTGCATACCACCTGCCACTCGTTAATGTACCACAAGTGGTACACATACCACCGGTTGAAAGCCCTGTTCTAGTCGATCTTATCTGTCTCTGATCTCTTGGTCTTGCTCCTTTTCTGTGTATGTGTTTTTAATTTCTTCCTCCTCTCTTGGTTTGACTGCTCCTTCTACTGCCATTTCTTCCTGTTTCTTTGTTTCTCTCCTTGTACCAGATTCAAAATCACCTCCTTCCAGAAATGCTCTATGGTTGTCAAAGAATTCCATTGCTTTAGGTGGCGTATCCAATCTATATCTTTTCGTATCCTAATAGATTAAAATCCCTTCTGGAATCGCCATCTGAAATTCACTCCTTTTTCAATTAATTTCCTAGTTAAAAACTGGTATTCTCTTCGGGATTCTCTTAGTCTCCTAGGAATGTGTTTGAAAAGTTCATCTCTTACTCTTCTCAGAATCTCATCTCTTATAGATCTTTTGAGAAATCTAACATGTACTTCCCTGGGGACTTTATTTCTTCTAGCATAGTTTGAGTTGACTCAATAGGTCTGATCTAATTCTCCTTCCATTTCCTGTTTCCTGATTCCTAATGTGTCTGCCAATAATTCCGTTATCAGGTCTAGAAGATCCTCTTCTTTATCTTCCATTATATTTTGAAATCTTAAAAAGTATGAGGCTCTTTCCATCTCCATCACAGCTATCGAGTCTTCTAGTTCTCCATTTATTTGCATCAATTTCTGATTTTCAACTTTTAAAACTTCTAATTTCTGGTCAACCTCAGTTGATTTATCTTCTATTTCTTGGATTCTTTGTTGGTTATCTGCAATCATCTGTTTAAAATTTTCAAATTGAAAGTCCATGTTATTAATTTTTTGATTCATTTTATCAAAATCACTTTTCATCTCTTCATGGTTTTTTGTTGTAACTGCCATGTGAGTGGCAATTGCCTCTTGAATTGCTGGTAGCATCACTTGGGTTTCCTTTTGGAAGTTATTAGCCTTTTCTTGTTGAAGCATTGTATCAATTAATCTCTGATAGACTGCAGAAGCAGAAGAGGGATCAAAAGTTCCTTTTTTCCAACTTTAGATAGTTTGGGGATGCTCATCTTTTATCTTTTAATCATACTTTATAATCCACTAAGTAAATAAAAATGTATAATCCAATAGGCTCCTAACAAATAGGAGAGGTAAATAATAAAAATAGTACGTAGTTAAAAAAAGAACAAAAGAGAAAAAAGAGAAAAATTATATACCAAAATTTGTAATCCAAAATGTTCTGTAGGAAGAAATTTCTTGTTATTCACTCTTTCAAAATAGCTTATAAAAATTCCAGGTCAAGCTGTATTTGTAATCCAGGGAAGTCAGATGACTTCAAAAACAATTTTTATTTATAATTGTAATCCATCCTGTAGAAAAGGGCAATCCAAAAAGAGTCTTTACTTTTTCAGCCACAATCTTCAGGATTCCACGGACACCAAAGTGTTTAAACTATAAGCTGTGTCTGGGCATCCAGCCAAGTTTTAAAACTCCAATAAAAATAACTTAGTAAGATAAAAAAAAGCAAGGTTAAATGTAGTTCTCAATTTTGCCACTAGATGTTATTAGATGTCTATTCCCACCATACTTTAAAAAAGTTAAAAAGTTAAAATTTGATGGTTTCCAAACAAGGAATAAAAGAAGATTTATAAATGCAAAAGTTTCCCAAATTATCCTTCTTTTATGCCTCAATTATCTTCACAATATTGTTATAAGTCAGTTTTAATTTCCCCAAAGCTTAAACCACCGCTTATAGTTCAGGAGGGAGGGGTAGAAACCCCCCTCCCTGAAGCTTAGGGATTTCTTGCTTTTGAGTGCTTTTTCCCAGAACCGGTCGCTTGTAGAGAGATAAGAAAAGCAGTCTCACCCAAATCAGCTGTTTTGCTTTCTGCTTGTTAGTATTCATTGTCTCCGACGATCAGCTGCTTCTGGCTGACCACATGGGAGCGGTCAGCCTTTCTTCCTGCCAGTCCCAAGGGCTCCTTTGGATCAAGCAGGACAGCTACTGCTGCCCCGTGATCTGCAAAGTTTCACCCTTTGGCCAGTCGCCTCTATGGGGTGACTTTTGGTTCTATTGGATCCCGCAGCTGGTAGAAATTGGGCTTGGGGAACGGAGCTTCATTCCCCAGCACCCATGTTGCAGCAACGTCACTGGAAACTTGGCATGATCTGCTTTTGACAAGATCTTCCCAGGTGTTGAGGTCAGACAGATAGATCTGTAGTTTCCTGGATCCATTTTTTTCCCCTTTTTTTGAAGATGGGAACTATTTCAGCTCTTTTCCAGTCCTCTGGTAGTTCCTCAGTGGTCCAGGATCTTTGAAAGATATAGTTCAGTGTTCTAAGATCACATCTGCCAGTTCCTTCAGAACCTTGGGGTGTAGTCCATCTGGTCTTGGTGATTTGAACTCATTAGGGTGGACAGGTGCTCCCTTACCATTTTCTTGCCTATCTTGTGTTTCTAATCTGTTTTTTATGGTACTGTTTTTGATAGATTGGACTGTTTTTTCCCTTTGTGTAAATACGGATGCAAAAAACTATTTGAGTAGTTCTGCTTTCTCCCTGTTGCTTGTCACCTTCTTGCCACTTCCTCTCACTAATGGACCAATCATTTCCTTAACCTTTTTCTTGTTTTTTACACGTTGAAAGAAGCTTTTTTTTGTTATTTTTGACAGTTCATTTGAGCCTTAGCTTTCCTCACTTCATCATTGAAGGTTCGGGCTATTGCTGATATTCTGCCTTAGTTATGTGCCCCTCTTTCCACTTTTTATACTTGTCCTTTTTGTCTTTCAATTTATCAGAGAGTTCTTTATGCAGCCATGCTGGTTTCTTTTGAGAGTTGTTATTTTTTTTCTTCATTGGTATTGTGTTAGACTGGGCTTTTATAATCTCACTTTTCAAAGTTTCCCAAGCTTCTTGAGTTGTTTTCCCTTTGAGGATTCTCATCCATGGAATCCTTCCCAAGCCCTCTCTAAGTTTATGGAAATTAGCTCTCTTAAAGTCCAAGACTCTAGTGTGACTGTGTTCTATTGGTTATGCTTGCATAATGTTGAATTCCAATATTGCATGATCACTTCCTCCCAAGGTTCCTGTGGCTTCAACATTTCATCTCTAGTAGCGAGAATTAAGTCCAATATGGCTGATCCCCTAGTTCCCTTCTCTACTTTTTGGGAGACAAAGTTTCTGCTAGATTTGTCAGGAATTTGTTTGATCTTCTACTTGGTGTAGAGTTTGTCTCCCAGTTGATGTCAGGGTAATTAAAGTGCCCAATTACTATTATGATGTGCTTCCTACGTACCTTAGTTAGCCAAAAGTTCATCTATTACCTATGTTTGGTTGGGAGTGATGAGAACAGGACACCTTCTCCTCACCCCAAAGATAAAACATCAAGTCTAAACCACAGGAATGCAGAACCGGCTAACAGCAATTAGGATTGACAGGATTAGAATAGAAACACTAAAAGGTACACAACAATAAAACAATCACACCAGATCCTTCCTGGAGCAAAACTTAACACTTTTTTAGACAGAACTGATAAAGAAATTAACCCAACAACAGACACTGATCAACAAATCAGAAAAGACAAATTTTAAACTCCCGAATCAGAAACGACAATTTTGGAAACCATGAAAGGGTATAAGAACTCATGTTTGACGACCATTCTGTCTACCTAGCTGGGAATTCATACTGAATTGTCACTCAACTTTAATCTCCGTGATGAAACCTCTCTTTCCAGTAGCTGGCTTCATGTACTCCTCTGCATCACTTGTGAGAATCCAGGATGGAAGAGCCTGAACAGGAGAGTTCCTCCCAACAGGACGCCTATAGTATACACCTATGGCACCCCCCCCTTTTATACTGACCCAAATGCATTCAAGACAGTTTTCATCATTGTTGTGCTCTATTTCTGTAGAGATGTAGTTATTTCTTATATAGAGAGCAACTCCACCTCCTCTTTTATTTGGTCTGTTTCTTTTAAACAATTTAAATCCCAATAGAAATGGTTTAAGGACAATTTTAAGGGAAATTGCCTAACAAGGGTAGGGGAACGGTGCTCAACAGTTTTAACCTCACCAGTCCAAGCTTAGTCCTACGGTATTAACAAATTGCCACTAATAACGGGTAAAATGAGGACTCAAGATTGTTGGGGGCAATATGCTTGACTCTCTAAACCGCTTAGAGAGGGCTGTAAAGCACTGTGAAGCGGTATTTAAGTCTAAGTGCGATTGCTATATTTCTCCGTTATGTACGTTTAAAGTTGTGATTGTATTGGTGTGTTCCACACTCAGGGAAACTCTCTAATCCGGGAATGAGAACTCCGCTTGCAACTCCCCTTTCGTGCAGAAGCCAGTGAAAACACACAGAGGAACATTTCATAAAGCCTTACCGAACGTGCGCTGCTTCTTTGCAACTTAAAACACCCTCCAGGAGTCTTTGGAATGTTACGTGGAATTCGACGCGCGGATCCCTGGATCGCCCATAGTCAAGTGTGCGGACGTGCCGGAGAGCACCTCATTTCTCCGTGACGAGGAAGAATTCGGCTGCTCTCCACCAGGGATGCTCCCTTTACAGTCCTGCCCTCTCCATCCCGCCTTCTTGGAGGCGCCCTACTGGCTCCACCGATGGGGCACCCACGTTCTCCTCCCCTCCCGCTTTCATCTCTTCTCCACTCCGGTTGGGCTTTGGCAGGAATCCATTCTCTTGACGCCCCCCCCCCCCCGGGAACAGCTGCCCTCTGCCGGAGGCGAGAAACACTATCAATAGGGCTGTAGTGATGTGGCAGCGAGCGGGAGTGAGGGCCGCAGGGAGGCGGAGTGTTCGGATGTGAAAGGTCCTTCCCGGACATAAAAGTGTCCACAGATCTGCTTGAAAGCCTCGGATTTCTGCTGCAGGTTTCTGCCTCTCCCGTCGCAGATTCCGAAAAAGCACAATCGAAGGATCCCAATGCTGCTCGGAAACTCGGAGAACATCTGTGAGAGTTTCCAACCAGTTGTTTCAGAGCTTACATACGCGCGCAGCGCACGGACACGGACACGCAAACCCTCCTCCCCTCCTTAGGCTCTTCCCTCGGAAAGCACACATTCGTGTTTGCATTAATATACACTTCAGTACAATCACTATTGGCCGGAGAGCGTTAGTCAAATTCAGTTTCATAGAAAAATTCTTCTGTAACGCTAAGTCACTCAAAGTCTTTAATTTGGGCAAGCTAGTTCCACAATAAGGCCATAAAGGGGATGAGGGGGAGGAAGCAGGCAGACATACAGAACATGCTGCTAAAATTAAATGAAGTTAGTCAGCAAGTAGAAACAAATGACCCTTTCTTATTTCTCAGATCAATAAACTGCAGGCACTTCGTGGACATATATTTGCAAGGACTCTCTGAAATTTCATTGCTGTACACAAAGATGTTTTCTAGAATAATATTCCTACTAGTGACGTGGAATAATTTTAGAACATCCAACCACTACTATGCCCAAATCACAGTAATGACAATCACCTTTATATCATTTCAATAATGGCAGAGTGATGCTATAAAGACACTGTAAGTCACCATTGGCAAAATGGTATAAGAGTGTCCTATTTTGGATCAAATATTTTTGCAAATGTAATCCAGTGCCTTATACCGTATAGGTAAATCTTTAAGAATACCAACAGAGAATCAATGCACAAAGCAACTTTCAGACAAATACTAAAAGTATTTGCAGATTTGCAGCGGTATCTTAGACAAAAGCCCCCACATCATAGTGCTTTTAAAAACTCTTTTCTTTTTGCCCAGAATTGATTTTAAATCTCTTTTTCTTCTTCTTTTTTGTATACCATTAATAACATTAGATGTTAAACTGGAATGGAGAAAATACTGAACCCTGAGGCAACATGGTAAAACGGGCTGATAGTAGGACTCCTCCCCCCACACCAACGCTGACTGGAATCAGCCTTGGAGGAAGGAAGAGAACCAGCACAGCACAGAATTGCCCACTCCCAGATCCTGAAATGAAACCAGTATACTATGGTTGATGGTATTTAAAGAAAACAAGGGATCAAGAAGAGCAAGGATGGACACACTACCTTCATCCTGTTTCTGCCAGAAATAATCCAAAAGAACGATGAATGCTTTTTCAGTCCCATACTGAGGCCTGAATCAGTGAAATGGATCCTGATAATCCATAAGAAATTGTGTGAGTATCGTCTCAATAACCTAAAAAGGGGAGGTTGGAGATTCGACAAAATTATTGGGTCTAGTGATGGCTTTTTGGGAGGTGACCTGCTGCCTCTAATTTTTTACCCAGCTTCTTACAGACTGTATACAGTGCAGTATATGTACAGTAGTTAAAAGAACATGACTAATTCTAGTTGCATCTTTCAGAAATAGATGAACATAGTTTGTTGCTAGAAAATCATAGTATGATTTGTACATTATATAACAGCAAATTAGATGATGATGTATGTTCTTCTGCTCTGCTGTGCTGTCCTAAAACCAATTGGGATAAATATCAAGGTAACATATTTATTGGTGACTGCCAAGCCTACAGCACTTTGGTAATGGCCACTGTTAATACCTTTTTCTGATATGTCAGTTGATGCTAATAAATTGGAACTTCCATTTAAACAGTTTTTCAAAATATCACACTATTGGAGATATTTGGATGTTTTAAAATCTAACTTGCACTTCCAAGTTGCTATAGTACTGGTGGAAACATAAATTTGTCTGCTATGTCTAAATAAATCTACTAAAAGATTGGGGATAGCACTAATATCGAACATTATATTAGAGAACCTTACTGAGGCAAAGAAAAATTCATATCTGAAGTTGGCCATATTTTTTTATTGTTTGTGTTGCATGTATTTATACAACTCTTTGGTTTGATCAGTCTATCTTCATCAGAGTTAGTAGGGTTTTTTGTCATGTCAATTTTAAAGACAGACAATGATTTTTATTCTATAGAGAGGAGTCAAAATAAATGAATTATTCTTACTCAAAACTAAATAAAATCTCAGCAACTATCTTGAAGACTTTCCAGCACCTAAAACCATGTCCAATATTTTACTTGCTCCTTCCATACAAATAACTAAATGGAATGCTTACAATTGAAATAAATCTAGATATATTCTCTGCTCTAAAATAAAGTGGATATTATTTATGGATCTGTTTTGCTATTTTAATCAACCAAACTCAAATTGGAAAATACTATAAAAACACATCAATGAGGAGAAACAGATTCTAACCAGCAAAATGTTATTTTTATTATTAGACTTCTATGCCATCCATTTCACCAAGGCAATTCTAGGCAGCTTATAGTCATGTAGTTAAAATGACCATATAAAACATGAAAACAATAAATAAGAACCATACCATTAAAAATTCAGATAAAATTTGTACTTGAACATAAAAATGCATAAAAATGACTTTTAAGTGGTTCTTGATCAACTGTCAAATATTAGTTTTTTCCTTCAATATAGTTCCCTCAATTGTAGTTTATGCTAATTAATATCCCAAATAGAATATATTGTCTTTTCTAAAAGTATTTTTATTCTCTCTTTTTTCATATTCAACTCCAGAGGCAGCAAACATATCCATATTCCTCCTGTTTTTCCCACAATCACCCTGTCAGGTGAATTGGGCTGAGAGTGACTGGTCCAAAGTCACCCAGCCAGTTTTCAACACAATCTCCTGATTTTTACAGTAGACTATTACTTTAACCACAATACCAACCTGTCTCTTGAAATACAGGCTGTTCCTAATCTTAATTTGTTATATTTATATTCCATCTTTCTGGCAAGAATCAGCATCGTCACTTTCACTTTCATTTGAGGCAGGTTAGGTTGAAAAATATTGCCCAAACATCACATAATGAAGATAGGGGAAACTGGAGATTTGAAAGTGTGAGTCCACAATCCTGGTTTAGAAACTTTAATTACACATACAGGTTGGCTTTCTGTTAAATATGAATACAGA
The DNA here is from genome assembly GCF_001527695.2 of Protobothrops mucrosquamatus. Taxonomy (NCBI): domain Eukaryota; kingdom Metazoa; phylum Chordata; class Lepidosauria; order Squamata; family Viperidae; genus Protobothrops; species Protobothrops mucrosquamatus. The sequence continues at coordinate 17,066 of NW_015390934.1, read as the reverse complement.
CTACAATAGGTTTTCAAATATAAAGATATAGAAAGATGTATAGTTCATGATAATTGGCACCAGTATAGTTTTGATTCCAAAGTCACCTTTGTACTAATCTACTGCCCAATGACATCATTGCTGATTTAATAATTCTGCTGATGCTGGCCTTCTATGATCTTGATCACATGAGACAATTGCCTGAATATTTCAACAACTCTTAACAATGAAGTTGGCTTATAGGAAAGGAGACTTTAGACAAAAACAGCTTTAAGGGTAAGGAAATATAATATATTTTGATAAATAAAAATAGGCAGGTATTGATACAAGGATATAACGTTCTAATTTAAAATACAGAAACAAGTTTTACAATTGTACCTCTAAAACATCCAGTCAATTACAATTATTAGCTTCAAAATTAAGAAAGAGGAAATAGCAGGTAAAGAATCCAGATTAGAAGATAGTGGGCTGTAGCTATTGCTGAGTCCACAGCAGTGGAAAAGCCCTTCTATTTTTTGTCAGGAATTTGCTAAACAGAGATATATCCAAAGATGATTCTTAGAATACTGGTAGGAATCGGTCTCCATACTACAATTTCCAGAAAGATCATATTCAATAAAAATATAGTCCTAACACATGTAAAAAGGGACCAAGTTGAGAAAGGTTGGGTTGTTACCAAAAGTGGTTGAGGCTGTAACATTGCCAGTTCTTCAGGATCCAGGCTGTCAGTTGTTAAGTTTTGGCCTTTGAATGTCATCATAGGTATGATTGTAATTTTCCTGTCTTCTATGCTTAATTTCAATCAACAAGCCAACAAGGAAACAAAAAGACCAAAACATCACCTCATGAGCATACCAAGATTAACCTTAGACCAACAATTAAGAAGCAAACAATCCCCTAATCAAGGAACTATCAACTCAGATAAATATGTTAACAATAAACAATCCAAGCAAAGAACTTGTGCTGTCCCACTTACTCACACGCACACGTAACAGTGGGTTAATGGGTTTATTAATATTCCCCAGCAATTCCCTTCAATAAAAAGCCAGAACTGTCCCAATTAAGTCCAGCCAAAAGCAGACTAATGCTGGTCCACAGAGCAATGGCCAATGAGTCCACAAGGAGGCAGTTTCTCTTCTTCATTGCTGACTGGCTTTAGCTGTGTGATTTCTCCATTTGAAGCTGTCCTGCTGCAGGTGTGCTTCAGCCAAATCCCTCTCAGACGGCTGCTTGGAGCCATTGACCAACTCTCCGGAATTGGTTCATCCTCCTCTGAGCTGACATCTGGAGACGTACCTGAGAAGCGTCTGGGGGAGTTATCACAGAACCACCAAGACCACTCCCACCAATACTGACAAGGCAAGCCACTAATATGCAAAATGAGAGCAAATCCCTACTAGCACTGATGATGTTATCTAGTTTGGTAATAAAACTCTGCAAGAAAATACCAAGCTCAGAGAGCACCTACAATATGCCAATTTTAATTTTAGACTAACATTTTTAGATAGATGCATCCTATTATTTATTGTTTATTTTATTTATTTGTTCAATTAATATGGCTGTCCATCTCAATGACTCTAAGCAGCTTGCAATTCAAAAAGTATATTACAGTGAAAAATATTAAAAACATTTTAAAGCAATAAAAACAGTAAAACCAATGAAAACACTAAAAACATCAAAGTAAATATACATCAGAGCAATATATTTGGCCAATTAGCAATATAGCCAGGAAATGGGGCTCTTGACATCCATCACCCCAGGCTCAAGAACACGGCCAGTGTTTTAGGGCCTTACGAAAGGCTAACAGGGTTGGGGCCATTGCAATCTTCGAAGACAGGATGGTCCATAGATCAGGGCCACTGTGGTAAAGTTCATATTCTTTGGCTGACAGATCTGCAAAATGCCCACTCCACTCAACCTGGTTGGACGGGTAGAGCTTTTTAAAAATATGATCCCTCAGCCATGTACAACTTTAAACATAACCACCTTAAATCGCACCCGGAAACACACATATAACAAATGCAGCTCAGAAAGGAGTGGTGTTACATCTGCTGTTTATCTGGCACCATTTACTACCCGTGCGGCTGCATTTTGCACCAGTTGGAGTTTCCAATTGGTCTTCAAGGACAACCCCATATAGGACATGTTGTTACAGTAATCTAACCTGGAGGTTACAAGGGCATGGGTTATTGTGAATAGGGCCTCACACTTAATATATGAGCGCAACTGTCGCATCACCTGAAAGTGTGCAAAGGCCCTCTTTGCCACAGTGGCCATCTGCTTTTCAGGAGGACCTGCAAATCCAGGCGGATCCCCAGATTGCTGGAACTCCTGGACCAAACCCACTGGGTCTGTCTGGGGCAGTGCAATCCCATCCAGAATTAGAGGTCTCCAAGGGGTCCAAATACCCACAGCCACTCCATCTTGCTCGGATTAATTTGAAGCCCCTTTTGCCCCATGCAGTCCCCAACAGCCTCCAGACACTAGGATAGGATGTCCACAGCATCACTCAAGGGGCCTGGGCTAGAAATACAAAACTAGGTGTCATCTGCATACTGATATCTCACTCCAAACCAATGTATCACATCACCCAGTGGCCTCATGTAAATGTTAAATTGAAAGGGAGAAAGAACAGAGCCCCGAGATACCCCACAAAGCAGGGGGCATGGGCTAAATCTCTCTCCCTCTGTCAACAGACTGGAATCAGCCACAGGGAAGGGAGGAGAATAAATATATCCACCCCCAATTTCTGGAATTGGTCCACAAGGATATCATGATCAAAGTTATTGAATACCACTGAGAGGTCAAGAAGACCCAGGATGGATGCACTACTTCCATCCCATTCCTGCCAGAGGTCATTTATGAGCATGATCAATGTTTCAATCCCAAACCCTAGTATGAAATCTGACTGAAAGTGGTCTAGATAATCTGCCTCACCCAGGGTTCTCTGAAGCTACCATGCGACCACTCCATCAGCATCCTTTAAAGGGGAGGTTGTAGACCAGATAAAAACTGTCCAGGCCACCTAATTTGAGCAATGATCCTTTGATCACAGTGGTGAGCCCACTCCCTCTCTCAACGAGGAGTTAACTATTGCCCAGAACCACTCACATATCCCCTCCCACAAGGCCTTAATCGGCCAGAAGGAACATGGGTCTAACACAGAGTTCCCCAAACTTTTGAGCACCAGGAACTGGTTCCGTTGGAAGTTTTTCCATGGACCAGAGGGTGCGTGGTTTTGTGTGCTGCCTGCATCTCACGGATGGGGCTTTGCTTGTTTGTGCGGACCAGTTGCTGGCATGCTGCAGACCGGTACTGGTCCACGGACCAGGGGTTGGGGGTCCCTGGTCTAACACATAAATGGATGTACTAGCAGCTGATGAGTCCTGTCAATCTCCTCAGGTTTGAATTCTTCCCAGATCACCTTGCAAGATATAGCTTCCACCACCTCCATATACTCTGCTCTAAAGCTGGAGTTCAATATAGAGTGCACGCAACCAATTTTATCTGCCAGATGTGCAATTTATTCTTCACAGCAAGCCTTTAGGTGGATTTGGCATTGTCCCTCTTAGGAGGCACCGAGTCACCCAGAATAGGATCACTGGCAAACTATTGGCAAACACAATGGGGGCAGAGAAGTAGTTACCCTATTAAGACAGGCCTTAATAGTGGCTCTACTTCATGTCCAATTGTCTTTGCTCCCTGTCTTTCCCCAGCAACATATTGGTCATTCCCTAGTCGGCTTAAGTTTCCTTAATTCCATCATTAAAATATCCATAACACTTATTGATCTATTTTAGCTACCTGTTTTTTTTATCATGAAAGTAATTGCTTATTTGATATTTTTCTGAAATCATTTTGAAATTAAACCTTTCCATTTTAAGCTCAAAACAATCTATCATTTTCTTAATTCTTCAGAAGAAAAACATCATGAACAATGAATAGAGACTGAAGAACACAATGAAGATTATGTGCAAATGGTGATGGGGTAATATCTGAATTCTACTAAACGCCTTCCTGATGGGCAGAACTCCAATGTGCTTCTTCTTACAAATAATGGAGAAGTCTACTAAGCAGCAGTTGTCCAGGCTGGAGTCTCAGGTAGGAAAGAAAATAAATCCCTTTCTTTTAAAATGTTGCCAATAGGAATAAAATACAGATGTAATATAGAAACAGATAAAATAAGTTTATTGGGAAGAAATAAACACAGAGACACATGCATTCTTCTAGTTACTCTAAAGTCATGGCACACGTGCCAAAATGGGCACGCAGAGCCCTTTCTGTCAGCACACGCACCAGAGGGATGCTCCCCTCCCCCTTTCCACGTGCACCTGACTAGTGGGAACTGGAGAGGGCAGGGAAACCGAATCTAGCAGCGCTCTTGTGGGAACAGCTGCGAGAGCTGGGCGAGGAGAAGGAAACCTATAAAAGGAGCAGGTTTTGGTGGGAGTGCAGCGAGAGAGCGAGTGAACAAGTAGACGGCCTTTGGAAACAATGGTGGGCGTGGGTTTGGACAAGTAGGATGTGGCGTCTGTTTGTGCTTTGCAGAAGGCTAGCGGGGGAAGGAAGACATGTGAGTTTGGACTTTGGAGAAAGGGAGAGAGAGAGAGAGAGAGGAAGGAAGGAGGGGAGGGGGAAGGAAGGAAAGAAGGAAGGAAGGCCCGCCAGCACCGCTGGGCAGATGCGCGGCCAGGCCTGCCCAGGTGACGCCGAAGCCAGCCAGCCCTTCTATGGGAGTGCAGGTGGAGGGGGGTAGAGCGGCTACCCTGAGCACTGCACCTGCCTCCCTTTTGGCTCCCTCAGCCTCTCTCCCTCCAGGCTGGGGCTGATCAGATTCCCCCTGTGGGTAGCCCTGCGCCTGCCACCAGCCCGTCCCTGGCCAGCCCTCCTCCTCCATTCTCCTCCTTCTGCGGGTGGACCGCAGCTTACTGAGTCGGGTGGCGCCTCTCCCTGCAGGCGTCCTCAGGAAGAGGAGCTGGGCAGCCATGGCTCTCACACCCCTCCGGCCTCCATCCGCCTGAGGCCCGAACATGGCATGCCCAGCTGGCCAGTGACGGACTGGAGAGTGCCAGACGGCGGCAGCTGCCCTAGGACGAGCAGTAGGCAGGGTGGGTGCTCCCAATGTCTGCAGGGGAAGAAACAGCGACGAGGCTCCGCGCCCAGCCTAGCCCAGCTCCAGCATGGCACAGCAAGTAAGGCAGCAGCCCCAAGTGCATCCCCATGTGTGAGCGTGCCCCTGCCCTGCCAGGCAAGCAGAGCCGCAGCATCTGCGACAGAAGAGCGCAGGCAGGCAGTGGAGGGCACAAGCCCCAATCCCAGAACAGCCCCTCCCCATTCTCCTCCTCCCTTCAGAAGAGCTGCGGGGCTCAGGAGCCTCCCCCTGCACCCCCCCTGGTCCCCAGGGCATGCTGGCCACTTTTCTCCCCAAAGGAAGGAGATGCACCTTGGCAGCAGTTGCTGGGCATTGGATGGGCATTTTTCTAGTCCAGCTCCCTCCCATACACACACACGTGACATGACGGTGAGACAGACCGTGCCAATCCGCCTTGGTGCTGCTGAGCTGGCACCCCTGACTCAAGAGGGGGGGACTCCCCTGCCCAACATTCTGCGATTAAGAGGCTCTGGCAAGTGTCTGGGGAGGGAGTCAGAGGGGCAGTGAGTCAACCCAGATGGCCTCCAAGGACTTTTTGTATCATTGAAAGCTCTGTTATTATGTTTTTGGGAGATGGAGTGAGTGGGGGATTTTTATTTTTTGCCTCGTTTTGCTCTTTTAAAGAGAACACACCCCCAATGCCTCCCTGCATAGCCAGAAGCCTTGCACCATTGCCATTCGCCTGCTGCGCTCCCCCAGCCCCCTTCTCTTCCTTTGAAACAAACACCCCCCCCAATCCTCCCGTTCCTGCCTTCTGAATTAAAACGAGAGAAAGCCAAGTTTTTTTCTTTTATGATCTTTACATATTTAAACTGCAGCAAGAAGGAAGTGGGGAAGAAAACCATCACGAGACACTCTTCTATTTTAACTTTTTTTCCTAGTTGCTTTTTGGAGTTTTCATCCTGCTTTCATGAGAGGGCAGCGTTTGGGAGGGGGTGTAGCTGCCCCCTTCCCCCCCAAGCCATCAGGTGAGCAAGATGCCTTCCTGCCCACTGCCCCACCTGCCAGAGACCCCCTGGATCTCCCCCAACCCTGCCCGGCCCCCACAGGCATCCTTCCCCAGGAGCAACATCGAGCTGGTCATGCCCACCCTGGCTACGCCCGCCCAGTCTGCCATGACCACCGTAGCCACGGCAACCCAGTGGGCCATGCCCACCCAGTGGGCCACGCCCACCCGGCACCCAATAATACATAAGTGGGTTTTGGGTTGCAGTTTGGGCACTCGGTCTCTAAAAGGTTCGCCATCACTGCTCTAAAGATTTAGTGCCATTTTTCTTTGTAGCCATCTAGATTTATAGAAAACATGAGTTTTGGAGAAATGGTTTTCAGTTACGTATCCTAATAAGTTGGGAACAAACATAATGATTAAACTCAAATTTATATCCATGTTTATTCAAAATTTTGACCCACCAAACCCATAATAAAATTAAGAGTTGATTACCCAGGTAAATATTTTTAAAATTGTTAACCTAATTCTCTCTCCACTTATCTTTCTTAGGTCTATACACCATTGTTCCAGTTTCTTTTTTCATAAGAGATTCTGATACTAAATATCTAAGGCAGGCATGTCAAACTGCTGGCCCATGGGCCGGATGCGTCATGCCAAAACCACACCCACCCCATTGCTGGCAATGGGGAAAAAGTCGTGATATGTTGCATGACGTCGTGAGTTTGACATGCCTGATCTAAGGGCATTAGCACTCAAGGTCTCCCGTTTTTTAGCCTGATGCCTTAGTTACCAATGAATGCTGGAATTAACTGAATGCTACAGTGCTAAAGTGGATAAACTTTTATGATACCTGAGTAAATGAAGTATGTATTAATTTCTAAAGAAGACACTGAGGCAGAAAAATACAATTATACGAATTACATAATGTAGCAGGAAAAAACTGAAATGTAGTAATGGAAGCAGAATAGGTGGCAATAATACAAGCAGTTACATTAACAACTTTAGTTAAAGTTCCTCCCTTATTATGCTATTTTAATAAATAATATTATTTTTCATTTACATAAATGAAGTGAAAGATATCACCAGGACATTGGCACAATGGAAAAATGGTATCAGGGCAATTGGACTCCATAAACAAAAATCAGCAGTAAAACACTTTTAGCCCTTTTGAATTCATGCAGTGTTGGAAACACTATACAATTAATAATAGTCATTAAAAGTTAATTTCATATTTCTCAAGATTCCTATGTAATACAGTCATTCTGAAATTATTTTTGTGTTCAGTTTGAAGGATTCATCATAATTACCAAATGTTTTTCAGGAAGCAAAACTTTTGAAAAAATATGTCCAGGGAATATAAATATTTGTGGATTATGTGCAACAAAAGAAACGAGGAAAGGATTAGCTAGGAGAGAAATAAGATTATCTTGCAATGATTCTACCACTACTAAAGTGAACAAAATTGTTTGGAAAAGTTTAACCTAACAAATCCTCTGTTGCATAGGACTCAACCTGATATGGCTGGACTTTGCACACTCAAAAAATGAGTGGATAAAGAACTCCTGAAACCTAAAAGAAAGGGGGTGTAAGTAGCTTGAATTCTTTAAAGCAATAAGAGATTCAGGCAAATTGGCTTCTTGATGCTGTTTCCAGAACAAAGCTCTAATTTCAATTCAATTAATAACAGAACATTAAGAATCTACATCTATCTTTAACCTTTATTGAAGGTTAAATTGAAAATAATGCAAATCATTAATCACTTTGTCTCCTTAAATATCACTTAAGGAGACAAAACATATCTACGTATATGCTTTCAGCTCTGGAACTTTCACCCCTTGAATGAACATGGTATAGTTCAAAAACAAGTTATCTTCTTCCTCTTCTTTTCTCAGGAGAGTTTCACAGATGTTTATGCTATGGCAAATTTTTCTCTTCCACCATTAAAACCACCAGGAAAGCCACTATCACTGTTTAAAGTGCACCTACCACCAATGAAACTATCAGGAAGGCAAATACCAGCATCTTCAATTATCACAGCTGCTCCCTTGTATCAAAATAGAGAATCAAACAAACATTTATCATCTTGTATACCAGAAACAAACACCATTTTTCTCTCTCAAGTGAATATTTCAGGAAAGAAAATAGGAAGAAAATACTATGAACTCCCTCCATTGACCACTACAGTCAAACAGACAGAAGCAATACAGGAAGCAATTTATCTGCAGGTGAGCAATATTCAGGCAGGTTCATTTTAAAATAGGCTAGGCCAGAGTTCCCCAATCTTTCCAGCTTGGCAGACAGGGAGGGGCGGAAGGAGAGGGGATGGTTCCACGCAAGCGGCCGGCAAGTGCACACATATGGCACAGCTCCGTTTCTATGAGTGGTATGAACATGCGCTGCTAATGAAAATGGAATGCTACTCATGCAAGTGGGGATGCGTGTGCACGTGCGCATGCTCGCCCATCGTTTCTCTGGTCTGGTTGGAAACAGCTTACGGCCCACTAGTGGGCCACAGCCCAGAGGTTGGGGACCCCTGGGCTATGCAACATTTCATTAAAAGCAAAATAATATGATATGCCATTTCCAAGAGGGGAAAAAGAAAACAGAAAAAAAGACAAAACTCGTTTATTTCAAATTTAAACATAGATTTAGTTAAGCTTAGGCTATATAATATGGCAGTGTACAACCACAGTGAAAGAAAATCAGGTCGTTCAATAATGCAAAAAGTTTTCTACATTCATAGGAAGCTTCCCTTTAGGAGACTCCCTTCAAGAGTGTCTGAACAAAATTCCCAAAATATCAAGCATCAATGTTGCAGTCCCTTAAGGGTTGGGAATTCTGTGCATTTAGAGAACGCCAAGTTTGGGAAGAATGGCACTGGTGCAGTGGAGATGAGAGGGGGTGTGGTTTTGTGTACTGCCTGCATCCTGCAGATGGGGCTTTGTTTGTGTGGCCTGGTTGCTGGCATGCTGCGGACTGGTATGGGTCCACGGACCAGAGGTTGGGGACCCCTGCTGTAAACTGTCTCCGTTCCACAATTGCATATGAAGCTGAATAATTATTCTGTAATGAAATCATACTTATATTATATGTCAATCATGCTACTATGTTTTAGGGTAAACAATATTATGCAAAACACATAAAAAGAGTAAGAAATAGTAAGCTCAATAAAGTACAAGAGATCCGATAAATTTAAATGTAGTTTTAAGCCAGTCCATACACTAATTCATAACAATATGTTTTGTTCTTTATAAACAATTCACCCCTCCCTTTTCTGAATATTTCATCAACTCTCTAAAACGGGTCTTCAAACTTGGCCCTTTTATGACTTGTGGACTTCAACTCCCAGAATTCCTCAGCCAGTGTGCCTGGCTGAGGAATTCTGGGAGTTGAAGTCCGCAAGTCATAACAGGACCAAGTTTGAAGACCACTGCTCTAAAACCACGACTTTCTCCATTTTTTTCCCTACCTCTTGACCCCACTCTTCCTCCACATAAACCATTTTGAAATTTTGCTTTGGTCATTCTTTGCCCATAACCAAACCTCAATATATATATTTTTTTGTATTGATTGCTCACTTGCACACACCTGTAGGTTCCACAGGTAAAATGTTTTGGTTCTGATCAGCTTTATTTGAATTTGCATTCATTCAGCACCCATCCTTTTTTTGGCCGCCTGCAAATGTATTGGGCGTCTCCTGCCTTACCAACTCGCCCTTCATATAACTTAGTAGGCAGAGGCACGCTCTTATCGGTTTTCTTTTCAAATCTGGCGAACTTACGCATTTCCTTGTGAAAATATTAAATCTTAAGTGACCTTGGCGCCATTCAACGTACGAATTCGCCATGCCACCCAAACAACACCTTGTCCACAACGAACAAGCGCCCAGACTGCAGGGGTAGGCAACCTTGGCTCTTTTATGACTCGTGGACTTCAATTCCCAGAATGCCTGACCCAGCTTTGCTGGCTCAGGCATTCTGGGAGTTGAAGTCCACGAGTCATAAAAGAGCCAAGGTTGCCTACCCCTGGCCCAGAGTTTTCTTTCAATTCTAATCCATGACCGCCCCGCTATTTTCCCGCCAGCAGGCGGCCCTGCAGCACAGGGCTCGATACTGTAATAGGTAGCAGGTCGCGGGCGGAAGTTTTTCCAGACCGCCTTTCCCGTTATGCCCCTGGTTTCCGTTGACTCTTCTTTCCTGGGCTGCTTCGCCGCCGCCGCCGCCACTGAAAGCGTGAGGCGAGCGGGAGTCATGGCCGCCTCGAAGCCCGTGGAGGCCGCCACAGGTGGAACCGGGACGGGCTCGGGGATCCCGCGCTGGCAGCTGGCTCTAGCAGTCGGGTTGCCGCTGATTGGGGTCGGAGCAATTTACTTGTGGAACCGACGGAGGCGAGGGACGCGGGCCGGAGGCAAAGGAACCAGCGAGAGGAAGACCCCCGAGGGGAGAGCCAGCCCGGCCTTCACTGACCCTTCAGGGGGGAGTCATCTCGATGGCTCCGCCGGCGGCGACGAGCTGGTGAGAGGGGGGCGGGGGGCGAAATTGGTCCCCCGAGCGAGGAGGGGGCGCGCGCGGGGCTTTGGCCGAAGGAAGAGCGGGAGGCCGCCTCAGCGAGCGTTCGGGCTGCAGCGCGCGAGCCGAGCCACGTGCTTGGTTGGGGGGGCGGGGGCGCAGGATTGCAGCGCCAAGTGCTTTTAGAGGGCGGGGTCGGGTTCCAAGGGTCCCCGTTCCAACGGTTCTTTTGGAGGAGGGAGGGGGGCTGTCCTGCGGAGGAAAGAAAGGGGTGGGCCACGTGACTTCATGACAGCAACCTGATTATCGGTAGCTGCTGTCCTTCAGCCCACAAGGAGGGGAGGGGGGGGGACGGCGAACCTGGTTTGTCCTTGCTGGGCCAGACTAGTCGACGGCTTTTTCGCCTTCTCTCAAAGCTTCTCTTCTTCTCTGTTGCTATTTTGAGTTTTATGAGAAGAGAAATACACAAATAATTTTTAATAGAAAGGAATGCCTTAAAATGCATTTACATTCGCATTTTTTTTATATAAAATGTTTATTAATTTTTGAAATTAAACAACAAATAATACAAATACGATGCATTTACTTACACAAGCAAAAAAGATAATCCTACTCAATACGTTTTTGGAGACGCTCGGCAGTCCCCGCCTTACCTCCACCCTCATTCACTTTCCTCTTCCTTCCTCCCCCTAAACCCAGGGGTAGGCAACCTTGGCTCTTTTATGACTCGTGGACTTCAACTCCCAGAATTCCTGAGCCAGCCATGCTGAGGGGAAAGGAGAGGTTTCCAAGCTGAGCCATGCTGGCTCAGGAATTCTGGGAGTTGAAGTCCACGAGTCATAAAAGAGCCCAGGTTGCCTACCCCTGCCCTAAACCCACAACCTCTCCTCTTTCCTCCTTTCCACTTCCCTACATCCCATCTCCCTTCTTAACCACCTCATCGAGTGCAATTTGGGGTACCAGCTGAGCATCTCCTCTTTTTAATACAATTCCATTATTTACCTATAACATATCAATACATCAATTTTTATAATTTCTATCCCCTTCTCCCCCCCCCCCCCCCCCCGGACTTCCCAGAACTGAGTACAGGAATAATCACATAATAATCCAAGTCTAACCCAAGCAACCCATTCATAATATAAACAAGTATAAACTTACTGTAACTCTAATATACAATAGTCAACTTAACTATAAACTAAATTTACATTCGCATTTTGAATGGCCTATAGGTAGTGTTGTGTGTGCTGTTTACTGGAAAGCAGTTTTTAAATTTGGCATTTCTTTTAAGTGCTGAAAAATGAAGTTGTTGATTTATATATATATATAAAACTAATAGTATAGCCATCATGGACAAGCTAATATATTTAATTGGTGACACTAAATATCTAATTGGTGACACTGAGTTCTAAAATTATATGAGAACAAGTGGACTATTATCTTCGACATCATTTTTTTCATATTTCTTTTGAATTTTTCTTTCTTTCTAAGATTAAAGACGTGCTGGTGTAAGAAGATTTACTTCAAGCTCTTTTGGTTCTCATTTTATATAACCTTTCTTTAAAATATTTTGATTTGTAGTTAAAGCAGTATTCCTATCCCAGATATGGATGCATCATATTCATTTATGAAACGTTATGATATTGTATTAGTTGCTTTCACAGATCTGCATATCAAGCTTTACTCTTGCATTCTTTTTCCAATTGCACACTGCTTTCTCATATTGTTTCAATATAAATGTTCAAAGAAATGCAGCTGTATTCACTTAGAATTCTTTTTTTTTGGACACTCAAAGGTACTATATAAATTTTCATGCACTTAAGATTGAATAGTATTTATTTACATCCTCTAAGTCTCAAGACTCTTGGCAATGTACCTTAATTATAAGCAATATAAGCATTTAAATAAATGTCATGATAGGAATTATTTAACATGCTGAAACAAAACTATAATATCAAGAAAACAAATCAAGCCAAATAATCTCAATTTCAGCCCATTTCACAACCTCCAGATCCTGACCGCTCCAGACCCTAGGAGAAAACATTAATAGCATCAGTTCTAACCTGAGGTGATGAAAAATAGCTGAAGAACATCAGCATGCTGATGATAGTACACCTCACACTAATAAATGCTCCTTCCCAGTAGCCTTTTACATAATGCCCGCTATAACAAGTTCATTGCAAGCTGCTTGAAGGCAAAGACAAGGTCCAAGGATGTTTGCCAGTATGTATTGGCCAGGTCCTGAGATTACCTGGGACAAATCCATGGTCACAATGACAGCCATTAAACCCACTCACCAAAGCATGGAAGTTGAAGTCACCAAACACCAGGGGGGTGAGGAACCAGCACACCAGTGGAGAAACTTAAGCAGGGCTCTTGCTGGCAACAGGGTGGCTACTTGTTCCTCTCATCCAAATGAACATAGAGGCATTCATATCCTGCCATAGAATCATAGGGCTGGATGGGACATAGGAGGTCTTATAGTCCAAGCTCCTGCCCAAGTGAGGAGTTCTTATACCATCCTGGATAAGTGGTTGTCCAAGCTTTTCTTGAAAAGCTCCAGCAATGGAACACTCACAACTCCGGGATACGAGCTGTTCCATTGAGTAACTCTTCTTTCTGTCAGGAAATTCCTCCTTATTTCCAGGTTTAGTCTCCTGATGAACTTCCACCCATAGCTTCTTGTCCTGTCACTTGGAGGCAGAGATTCTGGTCATAGATGTGATGCTCTACTCCCTAGCTCTAATGTCAAGACTATTGAAGGACCCAAAACTCAGTTGGACAAATCCCTGAAAGGATAAGATTTTTACCCTTGCACAACTAGGATTTGATAATATGTGTCAGGTGTGCATCTTTATACCAAATGATGAATTGATTGGTTTTTATGATTTGTGAATGTGGTGTTTACCATTAGAAACTTAAAATTGGGACTTACAATGATCTGACTATCAGAATTCAGGCCATCAAACCACTTTAAAAAAAATCTGATTGTGACAATGCTATATCAAAACACATTGTCCGGGATTCATAATCTAGTAAATATTAGTTCATTCAAGCTAACAACTATAGGATTTGTGCCATATAGCAGGAGTCCCCAACCCCGGGTCCATGGACCAAGTACCGGGCCGCGGCATGCCAGCAACCGGTCTGCATAAACAAGGAAAGCCCCATCCACAGGATGGAGGCAGCACACAAAACCATGCCCCCTCCAGTCTGTGGAAAAACCTCTCTCCACGTAACCAGTCCCTGGTGCTCAAAAGGTTGGGGACCTCTGCCATATGGTATTGGGAAAGAGCCTTAACTTAAAAATATTTGAAAAAGCTTTTCTCTTGCAATAGTAATTTCTCCAACTGTGATCCTATCATCAAAACATCACTATCTACAAAGAGGAAAGTACTGCATTAATAGATTTAGGAGATCTGTAAGATTTAGAAATAGCTTGACAAAGAAGAATCCTTACAGAATATCTGGCAATTATGTTTACTTAGTAGTCACAGAACAATTAAGGAAGAGGCAACAGAAAATATTGGGGAGGGATGGAATGAAGGATGGGATACAGGTGTGAAAACAATAAATTTGTAGTTATTTTCTAAAGAAACTGGTTTTCAGTTTTATAAACATGGTATACTTCTACAAGAAAATTAAGTTATGCCTAATACATTTTGTAAAGTAATAATGGCCTTATATGTGTAAAGGATATTACAAGCTAATAGATTTCTATGCTCTCCAAACTAATTGAAGGTCTGATATAACTTTCATTCCCAACTTTTTGACATTAAAAGAGAGATGATGAGATACAGAGAAGGTAAATGGTTAAACAGTAGTAGAACTGCTGTTGATTTCCTACTTAAAAATTTCTCTGCCAAAGGGTTGCTAGAGGGTAGAACCCAGAATTTTGTCTGATTTGCTGGAAATTTTAGAGAAGAGAAAAACAGTAAAAATGGAATGTTCTACCTTTAGGGGAAGAAAAGGCAATGTTTCTTGCTTTGCAACAGCTCTTTTTCTTATCAATCTTGCCATCAATAGCAAGCACAAAAACCTGAATAAAACCACTTGTTGCTTATTACTAGCTTTGCAAAGTAAGAGATTGCTAACAATCCTTTTCGTCGAAGACAAGAGATACTTGCCTCTGATAGAAGAATGTGACATTTTTTATTTTTAATAAAGTGTAGGTCATAAATTTATGTGTTGATGTTACAGGAAGTGACCTTTTGAAAGTTCTATGGCTAATGTTTGTTCTTAAATTCTGCTGGTATGTAAAGAAATATATGTAGTAACTCTGCTGTTTAGATGCTGAATTTTACAAATTACTCTTGAAAGTTTAAAGTTTTAACCAAAGCTGGCTTTTTTATATTTTTATTTGTAAGAATTCATACAACTGATTTTTATTTGCAGAGTCCTCTAGATAAAGCCCAGGCTGCAAAGAACAAAGGCAACAAATACTTTAAAGCTGGAAAATACGAGCAAGCTATTCAGTGTTACACCGAAGCCATCAGTTTATGTCCTTCTGAAAAAAATAGTGACCTTTCTACATTTTATCAGAACCGAGCTGCGGCTTATGAACAACTGGTATGAAAACATCATTCTAATCTATATTTAAATTCATTTGCAACTTAAATATAGTTTCCACCTGTTTCTTGTACAATCAGAAGACACATTGGACACTGCTGCCAATTGCAATATATACATATATAGATATAGATATATAGCAAATTGCCTAGATGTTAAAAATAGAAGCTTTTGATTTTGAAAATGTTTACATTTTTAAAAATAAAATTCTGTTGTTTTTAAAAATAACAACTTAGAATGCTTGCAGACATAACCATATCTCAACTCTCATTTCATATTTTCCTGCTGCTTAAATATTTATATCTATATTTCTTTACCAGTATATTATACAGATTATATTTTTTAATATTTTTTCAATTTAACCCATTTTTTTATTCTTGGGAATACCCAGTGCAACTAATAGTTTTCAAAATACAGAATAAAAAAATTATCATACATTAAGAATTACAAGTCTGACAAAAGATTGGGGTTAATAACTGTTATGGAAGTATATTCAACAGCTTGGAAGCAAGCAAAACTTTTATCTGCTGGAAGGCATTTGAAGACCTGGATCAGGAAAATTGCCAATGCTTTTTTGAGAAAGGGTATAGTACCCTTATACTAGAGTAACATTTCTACTAAAATTGCTCTGGTTAATAGCACTTCTAATTAGTGGTGATGACCTACAGTATAATATTGTATATCATCAGGCACCAATTTGCCAAGGCTGAATCTGCCCATCTGGTGAAAATATCATAAGAAAGCCTGCTTAGAATTCTTTATATCATAGGTTTATGTCATGTGAAGTGGACATGGATGGGATGACAGGCCTTCTCTTATGGTCCTTTGCTTTGGACTTTCTTGGTTCCAGAGATTTGAGCAGCCACTTTCCTCCTGACATTTTATAAATCTTTTGAACAACAACATGACCACACTTTTTTAACCAGACCTTAAAGTTTGTCATAGCCATTTAGAGAGGGTCTTTTAATAACATGAAAGTATTTGATGGCCAACACTGACTTATTTTTGGTAGTTTTAAGAAAGTGAAACTGGTGTGAAAATGAAGAAGAGAAATTGATATGCATGCCTGAAAAGCGATCCTTTTATTAGTGTGGGTCTAATCAGTACACAGGATTACAGTTAAAATTAATGATTAATGAGAAGTTAGTAGTAGTAGTGATTCTCAAGTTACAGTGATGTTTGGGAATGGAATTTGTGTCAGTAATTGATGTAGTCATAAAGTGCAATAATAAAGCAACAATAATTTTGGTACTCCATTTCATCATTAACCAAATTCCACTAGTTGTTAGCCAAGGACCCATCGCAACCAAGTCCCATTCCAGATATCCCTCATAGGCCTTAGTTCTTTCAAGATAAGGGATTGCCTCTCCTTCAACTCCCTCCAAATACGTATTCCTCCCAATCACTGCCTTTTTGACTGCCCTGCACTTTGCCCTGCAGGGCAGCAAGCGACTCCAGAAGCACTTGGCCCCAGGACTGCTTGCCCTGCTGCAGCTCAGGGCCTTCTTGGTATGCTGCAGCTCTGCTAGAAGTCCCTGAACTGCAATGTGAAGTTGCAGCATGCTTGGTCAGCAGGGTCCACAGAATACAGGGATCCAAAAAAGTAAATGGGGGAAGCTAGATAGAAGTGGGTGAGTTGAAGCCACCTTGAGTTGTAAATGCGGGCTGGCTGCCAAGCACTCAGATTTTAATCACGTGACCAAAAGGGCACTGCAACTACTCTAATCTCAGGGACCAGTCAGAAATCCCTTTGTTCAATGCCATGGTCACTGAAGAATGATTACTGAGTATTACCTGTATAATATACATAATTTAATAACACTCATTGGATTCTCATTGGAAGTGTTCTCTGATAACTTATAACTTGCATATATATTTTAAAAGGTTTTGAGTAAGTTAAGCAGCTGTATTC
>NW_015390933.1:22312-31314 GCF_001527695.2 Protobothrops mucrosquamatus | reverse complement strand
GCGATCCTCTTCCAGCTGTTGACGTTGCGAGATCAAAAGGCGAAACACGAAAAAACCATGTGTTACACTGCTTGGCTGGTTCTAAATCTCCGTTGTATTTCCCTCTTGGGTTCCGTCGGATATTATTTGTGGGGGAGATTCCAGAAGGAACACCGGGAAGAACTTTCCAGATGTTCAAACTTGTCCTGCTCCCGATCTTGGTGCCCTCCAAGCCTGGTGGAACCTCAAAGAGTTCCCAGACAGTGTGGGAATTGTAAGGTAGCACATCTGGAAAGTAGTACATCGAAGCAGGTTTGTTCTGTTGGAAAAAAACATGTCACCAATGCTAGTTCAGGATGACTTTGGACCGGCTCTCCTCAAAGTTGAGTAGTATCTTGAAAGTAGTGCCCGATAACTTAAAATACATTTGATGTGTACAGCTGATTTTTGAGAGAATGTTAGGAAGAGTTATATGTCCGGGGGGGAGAAATTCCCCATCTGGGCATTCACCGGAACATCCACAAAATTATAAGTACAAGCCGCTGCAAAAACGATCCCGGATCATTTGGAATCTCCTGGAATCGGCAGAATTTTTCAAACAGGTCGTGGTTAGCATCCTCTCCCAGGCCACCCGCTAAGCAACCGGTTGTGTATTTTCAAAGCACAAGTGTCTCCTTGCTTATCCAGAGTTCAGTTTAGCAACGTACAATGACTTATTGACCCAAAATTTATATGCAAACTTTTCAGACAGGCAATGCAGCCGAGACTTCATTTTTTATTTTTTATTTTGATGTGTTTTTTTTTTAATTAAAGTCGTACTAAGGCGGCATCAGACGGCATCTGAAGGATCTCCTCTCCAACGTTGAATGTGTTTAGAATTGGTGGAGTTTGCAAATGGCAGGTGGAGCCTATGAAATTCCTCTTCCTGATGGGAATATCAGGATGCTGCTACTGCTGTTTGGGACCCTGACGAAAAAGAGAATACCTGGGCATTAAAATGTAGCATGCCGGGCAGCTTGGAAGGCGCTGAGAACCAAACTGCCAATGCTTGGACTGGGCAGACCCGGAGTTAATTGGATTTAAAGAGCTTTTTCCCCCCCCCTCTATAAATAGAAATCAGGAAAGGTTAGTTAAACCTGAAGTTAAACGGATAAAGACGCTGGCTTATACGCGTATCCACACGACGTGCGCAATACTCGATTCAGTATACGACCCAGCCCCCTTTATCATGGCCAGGTGGCTGATGGTGTGCGACGCTGGAGCTGTGAAACTTTTATTCCTATACGGAAACCGCAACCGGAGGGGCTGTGGCACGCAAAACTGCGGCAGTCCCGTGTCATCGGAGCGCCGAGGGCATGTTTGCCAAAAGGAGCCGAAATCATCTATGCACTTTATCAACCTCTTTGGGAGTTTCTTTCGAAAGAAGTCTTTGAGGCAAAGACTTATTTTTTTTTTTCCTTTTAAATTTTTTTTTGGGGGGGGGGGATGCAAAGTGAACGTGAATTTCGAATCCTGTTTTTTTTTAAAAAAAGCCGTGGCACAAATTATGTGGGGAGACCAAAATGCGTCAGATTGGTTTAGGATGGAAACGAGAAAGCAATCCGTTCCCGCGTCACGGTAGCATTTTGACCTTTCTGTGCACGATTGACTGTAAATGATGCTATATATTTTGTGTTTTGTTTTTTAAGTTTCAGGAAAACAGCTGTACATAATGTAATTAGCGCCTGCCGATAAACCGTGTTCTGTACATTTAGAACGAAAGGCGTGTCTCCTTGTTTTCGGTCGTCGCGGGGGAGATTTCAAATTGAAGCCGGGTTCTCGCACAACCCTTGATGCAGCGTCCTCTTAATTTGTGTTGCCAGATTTTCTAGTGTGTGTGTGTGATGGCTTGTGGAGATGTTCAAGGAGAGAAGCAAGCTATATAAAACGAAGGAGAAATTTCCCTAACAGTCAGGACAATTGACCAGTGGAACAACTTGCCTCCAGAAGTGGTGGGTGCCCCAACACTGGAAGTGTTTAAGAAGAAACTGGACAGCCATTTATATCCAGGATAATAATAATGATGATGATGATAAAGTTGGAAGGGACCTTGGAGGTCATCTAGTCCAACCCCCTGCTCAGGCAGGAACCCTACACCATTTCAGACAAATGGCTGTCCAGTCTCTTCTTAAAAACTTCCAGTGTTGGAGCATTCGCTGCTTCTGGAGGCAGGTGGTTCCACTGGTTAATTGTTCCAACTGTCAGGAAGTTTCTCCTTAGTTCTAGGTTGCTTCTCAGGGGGCCGGACTAGAAGACCTCCCAAATCCCTTCCAACTCTATTATTCTTGTTATCCCAGTCATTTCTGCCTTGTACCTCGACCTTCCATGGATTTTCTGCAGAACGTGAAGCGGATTTTGAGAGAATGTTAGGAAGAGTTATATGTCCGGGGGTGGTGGTGGAAATTCCCCATCTGGGCATTCACCGGGACGTCCACAAAATTATAAGTACAAGCCGCTGCAAAACGATCCCAGATCATTTGGAATCTCCTGGAATCGGCAGAATTTTTCGAACAGGTCGTGGTTAGCATCCTCTCCCAGGCCACCCGCTAAGCAACCGGTTGTGTATTTTCAAAGCACAAGTGTCTCCTTGCTTATCCAGAGTTCAGTTTAGCAATGTGCAGTGACTTATTGACACAAAATTTATACGCAAACTTTTCAGACAGGCAATGCAGCCGAGACTACTACTTCTTTTTTATTGTGCATTGTTATGCAACAGAACAAATGGATTGAAAGCATAGACTAATCAAAGCCCACCATGACCACCACCCCAACCTAGTAAATTCTAGTAACAAAAATGTCTTTCTAATGAAAAAATAGCACTGGTTTTTTTTTTTTATATAAAAAAAATTGCTTAACGCTTTTTCTATGTTTCACTTCCTGGAAAGAAAGAGGTGACTTGATGTCATTTAGAAAACAATTCAACATGTGCGATAGAAATTTTCACCGAAACGTCACTAGGCTATATTACATTGTTCACTTTGTAACAGCATCATTTTGTGATACTACCTTAACACCAGACAAATCGCTCGTATAGTCGACTTAAAACACTTGTAACGATAAAAAATGCCGGGAGGGATGAAATTTTAGGTCACGGTATCCACCAATATATATATATATTTTTCCCCCCTACAAAATGGAACGAAGTCGTGTTGGCACCGATGTGTGTGTCGTAACAGTGTGTACTGCGGGAGGGAAAAAAATAGTTACAAAACCTTAAGGAAGATTTTTGTGATCGGAGGGAGTAAGGCAGTGGGCTCCTTCCTAAAAAAGGGCCACTGAAAAACCGTAGACCAGATTTCACTGCAGTTGCTCATAGATGCGCTCAGATCCTCAAAACTCTGGGTTTCAAATCCTCTTTGGGATTTATACAGGTGGTCCTCAACGACCACAATTCAGCCCCAATTGTATGTTGCTAAGTGAGAAATTCGTGGAGTGAGTTTGGGCCCATTTTATGACTTTGCTCACCACGCTTAGTAAGATGGTTGTTAAGTGAATCCAACTTCCCCCCCCTTGACTGTGCTTGTCAAGAAGGTCGCAAAAGGGGATCGCGTGGCTCCCCCGGGATGCTGCAACCGTCAATAAAGGTGGAGTTGCCGAGTGTCCAAATGTAAATCGTGGGTGACCACGGGGATGCTGCAACAATCGCAAGTTGCTTCGGTGCCGTTGTAACTTTGAACGGTCACTAAATGAATGTGTTAAGTTGAGTACCTTTCTTGATGGACCTTTGTGCTTTAGAAAACTGCACACAATGCATTAGCTTTAGGACAGGGGTCTTCAAATTTGGCCCTTTTATGACTTGTGGACTTGTGGACACGTGCCTGGCTGAGGAACTCTGGAAGTTGAAGTCCACAAGTCATAAAAGGGCCAAGTTTGAAGACCCTTGCTTTAGGAGTTAACCTTAAGTCCTGCTGCTCAGCTGTTGAACCCCCTAGAATATTTAGTTTCCTACATCTTCTAATCTAGGGAGTGAGTCCCAAGTAGGAGAAACTGGCCATGTAGCGTCTACTTCAGATGCTCAGCGTAATTGTAAATACTACACAGGCGAGGGAGCTTAAGGGGAAGGTGGACTATCTACCATTCTGAAGGAACCTGCGATATAATGCTTGGACCTTCACCCATCTTGGTTGGGGCACCTGGTGGTGCTTCCAGGAGCTGCTTAACGGTGCTAAGGTCCTAGCGAGGCAGCCCAAAGAGGATTTGGCACCATAAAGAGAGGGCAGGCTTCTGCATCTGGCCCATTTGAGGTAAAAATGTTAAATTTTACTATCCGTGACATTTAAAGATCCAAAAATAAGCAAGGTGCACCATCCTCGGAACACCGTTCAGCTGAGCTGTGCAGGTCTTCTCTTGCAAACTTTGGCATTTGAACTGGAAGCCTTAGGAGAACCTAGATCGGGTTCTCCAAAACTTGGCAACTTGAAGACTTGTGGACTTCCAACTCCCAGGATTCCCCCCCAGCCAGCCACAAGTCTTGAAAGTTGCTAAGTTTGGAGACCCCCTGAGCAGACCATTTCTCTCCATTAGTATTTAATTCCCTGCCCTGGGAGAATTTGAGATGGTGGGAGAAAACATCTAGCCTTCCTTCTCCAGACCTATGTTCATGCACACTAAATTCTTCCAAGGGAAATAGTCCCATCAAATTTAGTCCTCTGAAAACCACAGCTTCTCCTTGACTCGTCCACACGCGTTTGTAAAGGCCAAAACTTTTAAGTCGGACGTGTCTCCAGGGTGGGGTCAAAAACGTCAAAAGATTATGGCCGGGACCTTGGAATCAAAAGCTTTGCTTTCTTTTTAACGTGCTTGCAAACATCTGTGAGACACATAAAAGTGGAGGGTTGATCGCACACCATCATGCGTGCTGTGTGATTTTTATTTTTATTTTTTTCACTACACCCTGTAGACACCTCTGCTCTCGAGTTTTCTCTTGACTCCAAAGAAGTATTTTTCAGGTCAGGCATGATTGCCAGTGGCTATGTGGTAAACGATATAAAAAATAGGAAAACATGACATATTAGTAGACTTATTTGTAATAGTAGACAATCCGAGCCCTTTGGGGGGTCATCATTTCAGACATACTGTTATGTCCTTATTTAAACAGAGAAACAAAATGACTAAAGGAGTTGGAGCAACTTCAGACTCGGAAGCAATTTAAATTTGGAGGAAGAATTTACACCTTGGTGTAGCAGAGGCTTTACACCCAGATGAACCAGCCATATCACAACTTGGCCCAAAGCACGTTTGGAGAAACTACGAAAGAACAATTAATATATTTTAAGCATTAACAATTAGACCAATCTCTAGTGCTGTATTGGTAGAGAGCTGAAATAAGCAGATTGTTGATCGATGTGACAGCAATTGCCTTTCATGACCAAGTCCTGAAACAGCTATGATTTTATTTTTCATTGTATATATACAACGTATACCATATATTGTATATATGCAACGTATATGGTGAAAAGCATTTCGTTTTCACTGCGACAAAGCCATCCAAAAGCATCCAACTTTCTGGAATCTCAGAGGCTTTCTTTAATTGGATAAGATTCCATGGTCTTTTTTTTTTCTCCTTATAGTAGTTCTTCATCATTTAGCAATTTTATATGCAGTATAAATACATACGGGGCTATTGCTCAAATTTAATAACTGCCTACAATGCAGGCAGCACCAGCCTTCAAATCGGTCCAAACTAAGGGTGTAAAAGCTACTATAGCATAGTCTCCGTGGTGTCATACTTAGCAATATTAAAATATCCATGTTCCATACTGGACCATATCTCCAATTTTCAGGAAGAGATGAAAAAGCGATTATTTCCCCACACACACGTTACTCAGGCTAAGCTGGAGACACATGATACTAGATTCCTTACCTGGAATAAGGTCAACCCTTAGTCAGGCCCATAATCAGATAGTCAAGGGATTCCACCAGGGTGGTGTGGTGGAAGTGGTTGCCTCCCAAGCCATGTTCCTGGTCCTCAAGAAAGAAGCAGTTTGCTAGAGGCTGATAGACCTTCCCTTTGACTTGGAGACACGCAACTTCTTCTTTATAACGGTGGCATTAAACCTAGAACCCGCAGACCAGAGAGATTTAACGCTGGCCACTTGATGAGCTGTGGACTTCAACTCCACACCATTCCCCAGCCAAAAGTTGGACATCTTTCCGTCGATGCTACATCCCCGTCGTACTTTTATAACATAATCATTGGGACCAAGATAGGACTCGGAAGAAAAACGTCCTGTTAAATGAGCTTTGGACCATTGGGTGAAGCAGCGAGGCCTTCTCTGCGAAGCTGGATGTGCTTAATTCAAACGGCAGGTATCTTACACTACACACCGACACTGGAATGGCACACAGGTTATATCAAACTGCATCATAACGTGACATTCTACAAGCGGGGGCGACGTGGACCGGCGCGTTCTATCGGACGACGTTTCACCAAAGAGATGGGCGCGTTTCATCACAGGAAATGTACACCACTACGGTCCACACCCCACACACAGAGGAATGTGGCATTTGAGGTA
This sequence comes from Protobothrops mucrosquamatus, assembly GCF_001527695.2. NCBI lineage: Eukaryota > Metazoa > Chordata > Lepidosauria > Squamata > Viperidae > Protobothrops > Protobothrops mucrosquamatus. The sequence goes on along the minus strand of NW_015390933.1, from coordinate 24,781 downwards.
TTTGTCTCACACACAACAACACGAAACAGCTAGTTTGGGAAGAACAGACAATTCCCCCCCCCTCTTTATACACGGGCTTTCTGGTGGCGTTGAAGTTCTGCTGACTATTAGCAGATTTTGATTTAGGAGCAGAGGTGGTGGTGGGGGGCAAATCCTCAGTGGGGGGCAAAGGTGGCTACGAGGAATATAAGATTCTTTCATCCTCCACCATTCAGTCAGAACCGGAGAAGCTTCTGGGCTGAGAAAGCGAAACGTCCTCAAGGAAAAAAACAAAAGTCCAATTGCCTTTTGGAAGAAGAAGAAAAAATCGAAAAGCATCTTTGGGATTCCCTGTTTAGTGTTTCTTTCTAACGTTATATTCAGAATGGCCTTCCTTCTTTTTAAGTCAGCGTTCCCCAAATGTTCCAGCTTGGTGGTCCGGAAAGAAAAGGAACAGCAGGGAAATGTGCCCACACATATGTGTGCAAACGGGCACACGCACAACGGTGGCGCTAGCATGCGCATGCATGTGCAAATGGGCTGCGCGCACGCACAAACGGGTTTCTGGCACCTGCGTGACGCTGCCGGAGGTGCTAGCGTCCCCGTGCATGTGCAAACGGGGCCGCTAGTGCCCGCACGGTGGTGCTACCGCAAAGGGGGGGGCCTCACCATCTATTCCCAGGACGCGGTGGTACCGGGCCACAGCTCCTAAGTTGGGAACTCCTGCTTTAAGTTACAAAGATGGTCTTTAAATGGAGTGGGTTAATAGCAGAGGGCATTTCTTGCCTTGTTGAGGAGGGAAGCAACACACCAGCTCCAGTTTTTTTTGTTGTTTTTTTTAAATTTCAGCCAGCAAGAAAACGGCAATAAGTGACCAAAATTCCTTTTTTTAAAAGCTATTGGCTTCCCCAGTGATGGCGAGCCTTTTAGAGACCGAGTGCCCAAACTGCAACCCAAAACCCACTTGTTTATCGCCGGGTGCCAGGTGGGCGTGGCTGTGGTGGTCATGGCAGACTGGGTGTGTGTGGCCAAGGTCACCTTGATGTTGCTTATGGGGAGGGATGCCTGTGGGGGCCAGGCAGGGTTCGGGGAGATCCAGGGGGTTTCTGGCAGGTGGGGCGGTGGGCAGGAGGCTCGTCCTGCAGGGTGAGGCAAGGCAAGGCAGGGCTGGGGTGCCATTGTCGCCGAGCGATGCAGGGCCGGGGCGGCTGCTGCCTGACACCATGGGCCCCCGCACACAGAGGCCAGCGAGCACATGGGGCCCAACAGTGTCTGTCAGCCCCCACAGCCTGCCGGCCCCTCAACCGGTGCACTCTGGGGCTCCGCAGCCCGTCACCAGAAGCTCAGAGAAGCCGCCTTTGAGCTGGACAGACGGCCGACAGCTGAGGAGGCGATGCAGTGGGTCGTGCCTGGGAAAAGGAGAGCACGCGAAGCCAGGAGGGATGGGACGGGGGGGAGGGAAACCAGCCGTGCTGGGATGCATCCGGCCACGTGGGACCTCGGCGAGTTAGCAGGCGGCTGGTTGAAGAGGGACGGTTGCCATCTCCAGGGCATGGCGCGCGTGCCCACAGAGAGGGCTCCGAGTGCCGCCTCTGGCACGCCTGCCATAGGTTCGCCACCACTGGGCTATCCCCCTGATAGGCCTTCACTTGGCTCTTGGTCAAGGAGGTGGAGCCAATGGCTTTCTTTGCCTGCTAAATCAGTTGTCCCCCAGGGCTGCAAGTACAAGGGCACGCAGTAGTGATTGTGCAAAAGAAAAAAGAAAAGAAAAAAAGAAATGACAAAGGGGTGGTAAAATTAAAATCATGATGGTCCATGGAGATGCTCAGTCGTCCAGGTCATGGCTGTCCCCCTTTTTCAAGAGGCAATTGGGACTTTCTAGTTTTTCTTTGAAGACATTTGGCATCTCAAACTGAAGCGCAGACTGTTCCTGCAGTCCACTAGGTTTTCGGGGGAGCGTGAAAGGATTTCAGACATTCAAACATTGCAGACCGCAGGAACCATTTGCGTTTCACTTTGAGATGCAGACAACACAGATTCATCCCCAAAACCCTGCATGCGTCTTCCAGAGTGAAGGCACTCAGGGCAGAAAAAACATCCTGCAGCCAAGAAGGCTCCACACCCATTTGCGCCACTCAGGTGACCCTGAGGACACAGGTGAACCTCCAGGTGGCCTCAACGACTCTCTAAAGGAGGCAAATGACCAGCGGTCTGCAAGGAGTATAAATCCTTCCGTTCCCCACCATCCAGTCAGGGGCGAAGAAGCTTCCGGGATGAGAAGCGAAACGTCTTCAAAGAAAAACAAGAAAGTCCAGTTGCCTCCTGAAAAAGCACCTTTGGGAGAAGGATGGAAGAGGAAGACAAGGAGGAAGATGGGAGGGAAAGAGACACAGAGAAAGAAAGAAAGAAAGAAAGAGAGAGAGAGAGAGAGAGAGAGAGAGAGAGAGAGAGAGAGAGAGAGAGAGAGAGAGAGAGAGAGAGAGAGAGAGA
>NW_015390933.1:7893-22289 GCF_001527695.2 Protobothrops mucrosquamatus | reverse complement strand
AAGAAAGAAAAAGAAGAGGAGGAAAGAAAAGAAGAGGTGAAGGATAAGGGAAAGGGAAAGAAAGAGGAAAAGGAAGAAGAAGGAAGAGACCTTTTCAAATGGCCTCAATGACTCTCTAAAAAGAAATCAATCTCCAAGTCGCCTAAACGACTCTCTAAAAGGAGGCAAACGACCAGCTCTCTGCGAGGAGTATAAATCCTTCCATTCCTCCACCATCCAGTCAGAGCTGAGGAAGCTTCTGGGATGAGAAGCGAAACGTCTTCAAAGGAAAAACAAAGTCCAGTTGCTTCCTGAAAAAAAGCACCTTTGGGACAAAAATCATGACTGCACCTAATGAAATGTGGAGAGGAAGCCTGCAGCACACAACGCAGGCTTTCTCCCAACGTGGCTTAGATTTACTAATGCAGACCTTGCCAGAATTTGGAGAATAATTTAAGCGCCTTCTGAAGAAAAACCTAAACGCAAATGTTGACTGCAGACAACGCTCAACACTCTCCGCGCAAAGCGGACTCCCCTCCATCCCACCCCATCGATCTGCGCTCCTAATTTGGATATCTTTCCGTTTACAGGGAAATTGTTCATCACAAGTAGCCCTCGATTTACAACAGCTCGTTTTAGTGACCGGTTGAAGTTACCACGGCGCTGAAAAATGCGACTTTTTATCACCGTTTTTTCGCACTTAGCATCCCCCACAGTCACGGGATCAAAATTCGAAGGCTTGGCCACCGACTCACATTTACGGATGGTGGCCGTGTCACCGGGAGAGGTCCCGTGATCCCGTTGCGATCTTCTGACAAGCAAAGTCAGCGGGGGGGGAAGCCAGAGTCACCGAACAGCCGCGTGACCAGCTTAACAATGGCAGGGGTCCGTTTAACAACGGTGGCCGGAAAGATCGTAAAATGGGGCGGCGCTCACTTAAGAAACGTCTGACTTAGCGACGGGAACGTTCAGCTCAATTTTGGTGGTGAGTTTCATCATTTGTTTTATCGGCTCTTGCAGAGGGGACACGTTCACAAGCCGTTTGCTGTGGCTGAGTCCAAATCTTGATAAAATTCAATCAGAGTCAATCAGAAGAGGAGCTGGAAGGGACCTTGGAGGTCTTCTAGCCCAGCCCCTTGCTCAAGCAGGAGAGCCTAGACCAGGGGCGGGCAACCTTGGCTCCTTTATGACTCGTGGACTTCAACTCCCAGAATTCCTGAGCCAGCATGGCTCAGCTTGGAAACCTCTCCCTTTCCCCTCAGTGTGGCTGGCTCAGGAATTCTGGGAGTTGAAGTCCACGAGTCATAAAGGAGCCATAGTTCCCCCATGCTGGCTGAGGAATTCTGGGAGTTGAAGTCCACCAGTCATGAAGGGGCCATAGTTTCCCCATTCTGGCTCAGGAATTCTGGGAGTTGAAGTCCACCAGTCATGAAGGGGCAATAGTTCCCCCATGCTGGCTCAGGAATTCTGGGAGTTGAAGTCCACCAGTCATGAAGGGGCAATAGTTCCCCCATGCTGGCTCAGGAATTCTGGGAGTTGAAGTCCACTAGTCATAAAAGAGCCAAGGTTCCCCACCCCTGCCCTAAACCATTTCAGACAAATGGCTGTCCAGTCTCTTGTTTTGAAAGCCTCCAGTGATGAAGCACCCACAGACATTTTGGGCTCAACTGTGGCCATACGTCAAGCAAGACCTATTTGGCATATTTCTAGTCAATCAGGAAGCATTTCTGTGTTACGGTTTCAGAAATGCCCGTCACTCAAATGGAAAAGGAGAAAAAGAGGGGCGACTGGACGACGAGAGAGGGTCTTCAATGAGAAATCCCACTTTTCCCAACATTCGAGCGAGCGAGCGAGCGAGAGGCAGCACCACCGAAGGGACGCTTGCAGACTTGCAGAACCGACAACGCAAAAAACGGAGGAAAAATTAAAAAAGAAAAAGATTCTTCTTCCGTCTTAAAAAATTAAAAACGGGGGTGGAAATACGGTAAAAAAACCCGCTACTGCTCAGAAACCGATGACAGATAGTCCTTGGCTTATGACCACAATGGAGCCGCACACCTATGCTGCTGTGACATTTGTGAAATGAGCTTTCCCCCATTGTTATGACCTTTCCTGCCACAGAATCGCTGTGGTCGTTCAGCGAATCCGGCTTCTTCCCCCATTGACTTTACTTGTCAGATGGTCACAAAAGAGAATCACGTGACCCTGGGATGCTACCACTGTCATAAGTGCGAGTCAGTTGACAAGTGTCCGGATTTTGATCCCCATGCTTCAATGGTTGTGTGAAAGACGGTCATAGGACACTTTTTTTCAAAGCCGTTGTAACTTTGGATGGTCACTAAACATACCGTTGCAATCCAAAGATCACCTGTACTTCCTTATTTGCTTGCAAGACTAGTGTTAAAACCAGCTTCTCACAATCTGGGACCAATGACAGCACAACCACACTCTCTGGAAGAAGATGGGAGCTGTAGGCCAGCACATCTGGCTGGGGAATCCTACTTTTACACACACTGCCTTGGACACAACTCAATCCTCAACATGCTTTGGATTCTTAATTCACATTAAAATGGAACACCGAACACCCAGTCTCTTGTCTGTCCCTTGCGTCTCCCTTTTGGATCGCCTTCCTTCCGGCCATCAGTCTCCAGAGCCATCATGGATACCTCTACTGAAGAGGTCATCGTGGGAACTATGTTGATCAATCCCATCGTAGTACGAATTCCCGTTGTGCAGGAATGTCCCCACTGCCCGTCCTTGCCGAGCGTGCCCCACCGCATCGCTGAAGACCTTGTTGATCTGTTCTTCGGAAGGCATCCACCAATCCGGGTTAGAGGTGCAGTGCATCCGAATGAATTCTGTGAAGAAATCAGCAAGTGAACTCCCATGGTATTGAACAACTGAGTCTAGGACAATTCATGCACGGCCAACTCGTCACGGCCAACTCATCATGGCCAAGTTGTCATGGCCAACTTGCCATGGTCAACTCATCATAGCCAGGTTGTCATGGCCAACTCATCATGGCCAACTCATCGTGGCCAACTCGCCATGGTCAATTCACCATGGCCAACTCGCCATGGTCAACTCGCCATGGCCAACTTGCCTTGGTCAACTCGCCATGGCCAACTTGCCTTGGCCAACTCACCTTGGCCAATGCGTCATAGCCAACTCGCCATGGCCAATTCATCATGGCCAAGTCGTCACGCCCAATTCACCATGGCCAACTCGCCTTGGCCAATGCATCACAGCCAACTCGCCATGACCAATTCATTATGGACAACTCACCATGGCCAACTGATCATGGCTAACTCACCATGGCCAACTCATCATGGCCAACTTGTTACGGTTAACTCACCACAGGAGAAGAATTACACTAATATCAAAGAAATGGTGGAATAGAATCATTGGAGTAAGGAGCAAAGTAAAAGGAAAGACAGAATGAAATGTGAACGGCCATAATTAAAACAATGCTTTATTTATTTTAAATAATCAAATAGGATTGTGACGTTGTCCTGCAGCGTGTTGGCTATGGTGAATTGGCCGTGACAAGTTGGCCACAGAGTGGGCTGTGACAAGCTGTCCCATTGGGTAAACAAGCGGTCTTGTGAACTGGGCCAGTGGCAGAAGAGTATGGACGATGGGCATGCAGCTTCTTAAGAGGTGGATAACCTGGCAGGCACCACCTACAAGTTTGATGTTTAGTCGGCAGCCTTGTGGGAAACGTAATCCTCAACAAAACTCCAAAATAGAGCAAATTGTGTAAGGGGGTTGAACCACCTGGATTGCCAAAGCAAAGGGATTGTTGGAAGGGAAGGCTCATTGGGATGCAATGCATGGAAAGTGGAAGAACATCTAAAGACAAGGAGCTAAGACGGGGGTCCAAGAAAGCTTTGGAAACTTAGATACGGACTACTGAGTAGGACGGTGTTTATCTTATATTGAAAAACAGAAACAAATCTCAGCACCCAAAGAAGAGGTAGGGCAACCCAATATAACTTTTCTTGTTTTGTAACACAATTGGATTTTGTGCAATTTATCCCGGTGGAGATTTTGTTTGTGTGTGTGTGTGTGTGTGGAGGGACAGTGGAGAAAAGATGTTACTGAAGAAACACGGAAGTCTCAAAATTGCTTTTGGGAGGGCTCTTCCTTTTTTTAAAAAAAGGAAGACAAATTCTGCCTAGCTATATCCTGCCTGTCTGTTCTGCGTGTTGTGTTTTTCTAAGTTTGTAGCATGGATGCAACCTTGTGCTCTTCAACGGAGGACATGGTCTTGGAGAGAAGTTTGATTCTAAAAGCAGGACAAATTCTTTTTCTCTTTTAACCGAATGCTTAAATTTGTAGACTATCCGTCAGGTGTCCTACAACCGGACGCAATCTACCTGGGAGAAATGTCCTGCTTTTAAAGATAGGAGACCAAATGCGTTGGTTCAGAATTGTACAGAGTAATCTCGCACAACAAAAGGTCTGTGTTAAGGCTAAGCTTTCGTATGCTCCGACGGAACGGGCTCACGTGATCTCGTGACAATTCAGACAATTGTAACTCTTACAACACATCTTAGGATGCTGTGAGGGCCGTATGCTCCATTTATGAGCATCGATTGTGGGGAATGAGCGTGCGAGGGGTCACTGATCAGTCCAGGAGGACCTCATTGGGTCCTAGCAGAAGCAACCCAGGAGAACGCATCATGCTCTTTAGACTTGACGTTGAGAGGGAAAGAAGATTCCCGCCGTCCATCATTGATCTCCTGAGGATGTCCTCAAGTGGACACCCCGGAAGGAAAGGATCCAAAGGGTGGTGGCATCTCAGACCCTTTCTCTTGAAAGGGCAACTCCATCTAAGCTCCTGGACTTCCCCAGAGGACCCTCCCTTCTCTACCGCACGTCTAATCTGGTGAAATGAGATTGTGGCATGGCGGACGTTGAGTGAAAAGATGCAGTACCTCTGAGACATGTTACTTTCACTGGATCCAGAGGCCGTCTTTCAGGACCAGTGTCTCCTGACTGCACTGACCTTTTTCTTTTCCCAAGGCCGCACGAGTACTTAAGCTCATCGGTGGTGAAGACAAATCTGATGAGGTAGCGAAGGAGACGCCGCCCGTCTTTCTTGGAGGAGTTGACGGCCTCGTCCCACTGTTTGCTAGTGATGAAGACGGGGTAATTGTTCAGCAATTGCTTGCTCCCCTAAAAAAATAACAGAATAACAACAGAATAGCAGAACAACAATAGACTAACAGAATGAACAGAATAAAAGAATAATAGAATGAACAGAATAACAGAAGAGAATAATAGAATAACACATTAAAAGGATAGAATAACACAACAGAATAACAGAATAACAACAGAATAACAGAACAGAATGATAGAATAGCAGAATAACATATTCAAAGAATAGAGTAACAGAATAACAGAATCGAATAACAGAATAACATATTCAAAGAATAGAATAACAGAATAACAGAATAGAGTAACAGAATAACAATAGAATAACAGAAAATAGAATAGCAGAATAACACATTAAAAGAATAGAATAACAGAATAACAACAGAATAACAGAATAAGAACAGAATAAACAGAATAACAGAAAATAGAATAGCAGAATAACACATTAAAAGAATAGAATAACAGAATAACAGAAAATAGAATAGCAGAATAACACATTAAAAGAATAGAATGACAGAATAGAATGACAGAATAGAATAACAGAATAACAGAATAACAGAACAGAATAACAGAATAATAGAATAGCAGAATAACAGAATAGAATAACAAAATATCAGAATAGCAATAACAACAGAATAGCAACAAAATAACACTACAACAGAATAAAACAACAGGTTAACCGAACAGGATAACAGAATAACATAGTTGGAAGGGACCTTGGAGGTCTTCTAGTCCAACCCCTCTGCTCGAGCGTAAACCCCAAAGCAACTAGCATTCCCAGGTTGCCAGGAGGCCAAGGAAAAAGAGAAAGAGGGTGGAGTTCAGATGCCAGATACACAAAAGTAAAAACAAGGCAACTGGAAAATGCCCAGGGATTCTTAACCTTGAGAACAATGTTGTAAATCAAGTTGCCTTTGCATTTTGTCCAACAGGAAGAGTGAGATGGAAGGAACACCTTGAGAGCAGAAGAGGCTATTTATAATGTGCTTTTTGCAGGTGAGCTGAAGAGTGTCAGGGCCCAGCGATTGAGAAAGTTAGTGAAGTATAATATTTTCCATTCTTTTGTTAAAATGTGTAAAGAAACGCCTGTGGAGCGGTGTGAATCCAACAGGCCTTTGGTTGGCTGGGTGGATTGGTTGGCTGTTATTGTTTGTGGATTGTTCAGCTGTTTCGTAACATCCTGAGTAGTTGAGGTGCTGGCTCACACAGCCAGCACCTATTTTTACAAACAAGTGCTTAATAAATGACGTGTCGAATGGGTCCCTTAGTAATTCCGTGGTACTTACAAGCTTCTTCAAACTAAATCCAATATTACACCCTCCAATACCACCTCTCTTCTTCCGGCGATAAACATTTTTCCATATTAAGTAAATACAGTTCTTATTGTTATTAATAGATATGCAGTTGAATATCAGCCTTTATTACAGTTTTCTAATAGTATCAAAGAGATCAGTTTAAAATATCTTTTCTAACCAAAACGTACCTTAATTGCATTTGCACCCAATATCCATTTAGTCGGTCAGTATCCTATTTTCGCTTTTTCCCCCCCAAGTTTTATTTTCCCATCCATATTCAAAATAGCCCAATCGTTTTTAGTTTCAAAACAAGTTATAGTTGGGTAACCAAAAGCTTCCCTTGTTCGAACATCTTAGCCTTTTCTTATTTCGCTCTTCATGCCAAAATATGATATTCTGATGACCAATCTTATCTATCTAGTTATAATAAAATTTCTATTTCTAGCAAGCTATTCTTAACTATATTCAAACCTCTAATTTAATATAATATCCCCTCTAATAGGTCAAAGCTTCTGTTTTCTTCAGTCTTACTCGGGCTTTCTTCCTTTGCCAACTAACTTTCCAAGTCAGTGCCTTTGGATCATCAAATAATTCTTTCTCTAATCTTGTGCGTATCTGTCAAGGACTACCTGTATTGGATAGGAACCTATAAACTAAGTCTTGATGAAGACCTTTTATGCAGAACCCCTGCTGGTCCACAGGCTCTCATGAATCTAGTGTGTTGCCCCTGAGCAATAAGAACGTTGATTTCGAAAAACTCACATTGCTTAAGAAGTGAAACTCTTGTTCCTCCATCCAGCGCTGACCCGTTCTTCTGAGAGCTCATATTGACCAAATCTTTCCATTGATGACCCCCCTCTTGTCACCATCAAGACCTACCTCTGCTGGCTGCTCCACCGTCTGCGGCAACATCAGTTGATTGTGATGCTGGAGGACCATCTTCAAGTAGTCTAAAACAGTTTGGCAGGGCACTGCAAACAATGAGAAAGTTCCCACAGTCAGACTTATTCAAGTAAGAGCAAAACCAACTAGAGCTGGGGTCCCCAACCTCGAATGCGACAACTCGCCATGGCCGCTGGAGAACTCGCCATGGCCCACTCGCCATGGGACAACTTAACGATTCTATTTAATTATTTAAACTAACTAAATAAAAATTTAAATTTTTGCCGCTCCCATTTTATTCTGTCCCTCCTTTTGCATCTTTTCTTTAATGATTCTATTCCACCATTTCTTTGATGTTAGTGTAACTCTTGTCCTGCAGTGAGTTGTCCTGTGGCAAGTTGGCCCTGAAAAGTTGGCCATGATGAATTGGCCTTGGTAAGTTGGCCACAATGAGTTGGCTTTGGCGAGTTGGCCATGATGAGTTGGCCATGATGAGTTGGCCTTGGCGAGTTGGCCATGATGTGTTGGCCCTAGCAAGTTGGCCGTGATGGGTTGGCCATGATGAGTTGGCCTTGGCAAGTTGGTGGTGATGAGTTGGCCTTGGTGAGTTGGCCACGATGAGTTGGCCTTGGTGAGTTGGCCACGATGAGTTGGCCTTGGTGAATTGGCCATGATGAGTTGGCCATGATGCATTGGCCTTGATGAGTTGGCCATAATGAGTTGGCCGTGATGAGTGGGCCTTGATGAGTTGGCCATGATGAGTTGGCCTTGGTGAGTGGGCCATGATGAGTGGGCCATGATGAGTGGGCCATGATGAGTGGGCCTTGATGAGTTGGCCATGATGAGTTGGCAGTGGCAAGTTGGCCATGCCAAATTGGCTCCAGCAAATTGTCATAGACCCACCCCCAACCCCTGGGTTGTGGCCCACTACCAGGCTGTGGCCTGCTTGAACTCAGGCCGTGGGAGAAACAACTTAACAACTGTGGCAAGAAAGTTGGGCAGAACTCAACAATTGTCTTGTTTAACAATGGGAATTCTGGGCACAGTTGCAGTTGTAAGTCAAGGAATACCCGTATTAGTGTACTACGTCTCTGTATTACGGTATCACCCTGTCACTCCTCTCTTTCATCCGAAAATGCTGCGGGGAGCACCAGGAGGTGCTTCATCCTACCCTGAAGCCTCAACCAATAGCATCACGTTACCTGGAATGCTCTCCAACTTTCTTCGGAGTTCTTCATTTTCTTGTTGCAAGGAAATCACCTCCTGCTCCAACTCTTGGCAACGAGGACAGTAGCCTTCCTCTTCTTCCTCCTCCTCCTCCGGGAGGGTGGAAGAAGACGGGTGGCCGTGGGACTCCGAAGTCGCCGGAGAAGCCCATCCCCCTAAAGTGTGCACCGGAGAGGTGGAAAGCGGCTCCATGTCGGCCAAGTGACCGAAATCCCCCGCTGAGGAGGCGTTTTGCGAGGTGAATCCTCCCGAGAGCAAATAGTTTTGAAGGGAATCGGTGAAGACCCTCAAGAAAGCCGAGGTCTGCTGCTTCTTCTGCATGTACTGCAATTCGAAGTCTACGTTTTCGGAGGTCTGGCTGTGGACCATTTTGCCGAGCTGGCAATGCTCCGGCCTCTCATTGAACGCCGGGCTCTCTTGTTTGACGCAAGAAGGCAGGGGCGGGGGGCGGTTCTTCTCCAGAAGTTTCCCTCCACAGTTTAAAAGGCTGAGAACTCGGCTACACTGCTGAGCAAAAGCATCCAGGATCATACGGCTCTCTGAAACAGAAAAGGACATTTTAATCGCCGCGGGGTCCAAAGCGGACCCACTTCATGTCGCAAAGAGCCACAGGATCAAAGAACTATGGGTGGTCCTCAGCTTACGACTGAGCCCAAACTTTCCGTTGTTAGGGGAGACGTGTTAACCTCCAGGTTGAGTGTCCAAATAAAAGTCCAGGATTAGTTTCATTTCTGAAAAGCTGAGTGTATATTGGATACACAGCCTGGTAAAGGTGAAGTAAAACGAACTCTATAATGTCATCAGGCATCAGACTGTAACGGCATATAACAGTGATGGCAAACCGTTTAGAGACTGAGTGCCCAAAACCCGCCCCTGCCCCTGCTCCGCCCCCCGCCCCACCCGCAGGGCCACCCACCACCTCCACAGCCCACCGCAGATCGCCCAGGCGGCCCAGCAGTGCCATGGCATCCACGCTGTCTGCCCGTGCCCCGCAGCATCAACTGCGTGTGACGGGGTGCGAGGGCAGAGTCTTGGCCCCGCTGCCTGGCTGCCATTTCTTGGCTGAACTGCTCCACACCGGCCGCGGTCAGGGGCAACTCTCCTCTGGGGGGGCTGCTGGTGGGGGGGCTGCGGGGGGAGGCAGGGCTGGGGTGACGGCGCACGTGCCCACAGAGAGGGCTCTGAGTGCTGCCTCTGGCACGCGTGCCATAGGTTTACCACCACTGGCATATAACAATGACTTTCCCAGCCAAACCTCCCCAGATGTCCCCGTAGTTCATGTAAACAAGTTCTCTTTGTTAAGGGAACCGTCTGCTATCTTCTTCACACCTGCTAGAATGACCTTGAAAGGTTTCCATACTGCTGACTCTCAGCAAGCTTCAACTCCCAGAATTCCTGAGCCAGCCATGCTGAGGGGAAAGGGAGAGGTTTCCAAGCTGAGACATGCTGGCTCAGGAATTCTGGGAGTTGAAGTCCACGAGTCATAAAAGAGCCAAGGTTGCCTGCCCCTGCTCTAAACTAATAAAGTCTACATTAATTAACATTAATTATGCTTTCATATATTCCTCTAGGTCAGAGGTAGGCAACCGTGGCTCTTTTATGACTGCTGGACTTCAACTCCCAGAATTCCTGAGCCAGCATGGCTCAGCTTGGAAACCCCTCCCTTTCCTGTCAGCATGGCTGGCTCAGGAATTCTGGGAGTTGAAGTCCACGGGTCATAGAAGAGCCAAGGTTGTCTACTCCTGCTCTAAACTAATAAAGTCTACATTAATTAACATTAATTATGCTTTCATATGTTCCTCTAACTGAGGGGTCTTCAAACTTGGCTCTTTGATGACTCGTGGACTTCAACTCCCAGAATTCCTGAGCCAGCCATGCTGAGGGGAAAGGGAGGTTTCCAAGCTGAGCCATGCTGGCTCAGGAATTCTGGGAGTTGAAGTCCACGAGTCATAAAAGAGCCGAGGTTGCCTACCCCTGCTCTAAACTATATTGCTGTGGGCAACTTTTAAAGAACTGGGAGAATCTTATTTGCCCCCCAAACAGAGATTTTTAAAACAGGATTAAAATCTGTGCAGAGCAACAATGGCACATAACACAACAAAGAGCTGGTTGCTCTCCTCACTGCCCTTAAAAAAAAAAAGACTCTCCAATGGCTGTTTTAACTCCATGTGGCTAAATCCTGCAACATTTAGCAGTGCCTTGCATAAAACTAAGCTGCCCTGTTAAGAAGCTGCAGAACCATGGAGAGCTCCGAAAAAATTGCAGAAAAACGTGCCCAACTCAACGCTCAATGTGAACTCCTATAACCAGGAAGAGCAGTCTTCTTCATTCCTGAAGAAGCATTCCTGACATTTATCCAGGAATTGAAACCAAAACCTCTTGGACGAGAAGTGAAATGTCCTCAAGGAAAAACAAAGTCCAGTTGTCTTTTGAAAAAGCACTTTTGGGACAACCATGACCTGGATGACTGAGAATCTCCCTAGACACATCTGGAGAACATTGATCATCAGGAAGTTAGGTTCCGAACAGAACATTTTAATGAAGAATGAAAACTGCTCTTTAGAAGGCCAGATCCTGAAGTTGAAACTCAAGTCCTTTGACCACCTAATGAGAAGGAAGGACTCACTGGAGAAGAGCCTCATGCTGGGAAAGATGGAGGGCAAGAGAAGAAGGGGACGACAGAGAATGAGGGGGCTGGATGGAGTCACTGAAGCAGGAGGTGTGAGCTTAAACGGACTCCAGAAGATGGTAGAGGACAGGAAGGCCTGGAGGAACGTTGTCCATGAGGTCACGATGGGTCGGACATGACTTCGCAACTAACAACAACAACAAAGTCAATTCTTCCTTTCCTCTAATTATCAGGATATCCTTATCCCAAAGAAAATAGACATCTTTTTCTCAATTAAATACATGCATACATTTAAGTTTGCCAACTCAACTGACATATTACGAAGAATGAAAACTGTAGCTCCACTGCTAAGATTCCTATTCTTCGTTGTAAGTATAGTAGAAATCCTTTATAGTCCACACTGGAAATCAACATTAGCTCTGAGATGGCAAGGAAAACTGAAATAATATGATTCTAGACATTAAAAATTATAATACGTTTATAACTACCTGTCAAGGGCGAAGAATCAGGGCCACACGTGAAGTTCCAGTTAAACTGATTTATTACTCTTAGCAGTACACAAGAATCTAGTCAACTAACAGGACTAGACTGGTGGTAGATAAGAGTCAGTGGAATTCAAGAAAGATTTGATTCGGAATGCATGTGGAACCTAATGATTCCAGGCTGATTCCTCTCTTGACTCTGCCCTCAGTCTCTTCCTGACCTTGTCGTACTCATCTCCTGCAGACATTTTTTTGAGGGGACTTGTGGCCACAGCAAAAGAACTCAATATTTGTTCTGGCTTTTTCAATGTGGAGCTTCAAGTAGAACAAATAACTGTTAAGGTTTCATGAGGTTGCTTCACGTTTCTTCTACAACGTTTTGTACGAGTAAACAAATTACCATCCTGATCAAAAGATGTCTCTCTGGAGCTGTATATATTTATTTTGTTTTATCATAAAAGGTAAAATGCAAAACTGAAGAACAAACCAACAAAAACAAAAACGTACGTCCAGCGTTAGCAACAAAAAAAAGGGGGGAATTGGTGTGCACACAAAGAGAGAGAAAAAAAATGACCCAAATACCAAATAAATTTCACATTTAACATATAGAATCCACGGAGAAAAAAAAGAAGAAGCTTAGAGCTGTATTATTAACTAGTTGATGTAAGATGGTGAGAAATAGAATATATTTAAATAGATAAGATATGTATTCTGAGTATTAGATTTTATGATGAATTGTGATAAAGGGAATTGTGGTCTTTTAAAACTTGGAAATTATAAATGTTCAATGTTAAAGGTAAATATTAATGGGAAACGAAAAATTGGGAAAAACTAATCAAGACATTGATTGTCTATAAAGATTGAATGTTAAAATAACCAGGATATGTATAAACTAAAACTTATTGATAGATGTAAGAAAGTTATTTTTAATTAAATGGATGTAATAAGAATTGTACTAGTTTAAACACGAGACAGTAAATACTAAAGGGAAAAGAGAGGTAATACTTAATGTAGGAGTTTGAGACTTGCACTAAAGATATTTGTATATAATTGAATTATCGATCAACTCAGCCGCCACGTTGCTTTTTAAATATTTAAATGTAAAATTAAAAAAATCATTAAAACTTTTTTTTTTTAAAAAAAAAGCAAGCTTAGAGCTCTTTTTCCAAAATGGATCTTTAACACAAGAAATATATCAATTGTTTCAACACATACCCTCCTGCTTTTCTTGAAAAATGTGGACTCAAGATGGACCAGTCCCCCTAAGCCTTATCAAAGAAGGCAACTGAGGTTTTTTTAAAAAATGATTTTAGATCTGCTGGAAACTATAGAGTCATATCACTTTGCTCAGAGAATGATCCAAGACGCAAAGGATCAGCAAAGTCCCAATCAGAAGGAGGTGGATCCCAACAGAAAGATGATGGGGTACGTAAGATTAGCCAAAATGGGTCCAAATGTTTCTTCCAAATGTTGGAAATGTAAATTGGCAGAAGGGACATACTATCATATGTGGTGGGAGTGCCCACGAGCCCGTGACTTTTGGAATAAGGTTAAAAAATGGCTGGAAGAAATATTAAAGTTAGTGGTAGAGTTAAAACCAGAACTCTTTTTACTAGGCATAACCACACAGAAATACAACAAAGGAGTGTTTTATTTGATGTTACACATTCTCACGGCTGCTAGATTGGTGTATGCTCAAAACTGGAGGAATAAAGGAATCCCAACAGAAAAAGAGATTATATATAAAATTTTATCGTGTGCTGAAATGGATAGGCTCACAATGGAAATGAAGGATAAGACAGAATCAGACTATTTCGAGATCCGGGACAAATTTTATTACTGGTGTGAATCAAGGAGAACTGCTCGGGTTTTTATATATAACTGTATATGTAACTGTATTGTATAGAAGAATATGTTTATATAGAGATCAAGAATTATGTATTAATTATATGTATCAAGAGGAACAAGTTGTTAGGAATATTTATTCTGGAATGCCACGTTATGTCCATCTTTGTTTTTAACTGTATTATAAATAAAAAACTTTTTAATTAAAAAAAGAAAGAAAGAAAGATGATGGGGTAGAATAATCCTTAACATGGCAGCCCAGCAACTCTCAGCCCCTGTCCCGCTCTGCAAGGAAATACTTAAGAAAGAAAGTAAGCTAGGAGAGAATATTCGCAGCTCCGTGTTGAACTGTGGCATTGTTGGTGCACTCGGAGTTTGGTGGTTTTCTTGCAGACGATTCATAACCCGACTAGGTAACATCATCAGTGCTAGAAGGGAGGAGGAGAAGGAGGAAGAGGAGGAGGAGGACTGTGGGGTCCTTGGTACTCTCTGAGCTTGGTGGTTTTCTTTTTTAAAAAAAATTATTAGATTTTATAGGATTGGGAATAGAATGGGGTCAGGGTGGGGGTGAGGGTTTAGGTTAGGGTTGGGATCAGGGTTAGGGTTTGGGCGGAGTTGGGGACAGGATTGGGGTGATCCCCCAATAACATTTTCAATATTTGGAAGAAAAGGACGAGGGGTGACATGATAGCAGTCTCCCAATATCTCAGGGGCTGCCCCAAAGAAGAGGGAGTCAAGCTATTCTCCAAGGCGCCTGAAGGCAGGACAAGAAGCAACGGATGGAAACTAATCAAGGAGAGAAGCAACCTAGAACTAAGGAGAAACTTCCTGACAGTTAGAACAATTAACCAGTGGAACAACCTGCCTCCAGAAGCGGTGAATGCTCCAACACTGGAA
>NW_015390933.1:0-7439 GCF_001527695.2 Protobothrops mucrosquamatus | reverse complement strand
CTCTGAGCTTGGTGGTTTTCTTGCAGATGTTTCATGACCCAACTAGGTAACATCATCAGTGCTAGAAGGGAGGAGGAGGAGGAGGAGGAGGAGGAGACGACTGTGGGGTCCTTGGTGCTCTCTGAGCTTGGTGGTTTTCTTGCAGACGTTTCATGACCCAACTAGGTAACATCATCATTGCTAGGAATGAAGGAGGAGGAGGAGGAGGGCCATGGGATCCTTCATGCTCTCTGAGCTTGGTGGTTTTTCCTGCAGAAAAACCCAACTAGGTAACATCATCAGCGCTAGAAAGGGCAAACCCCATCCCCCCCCTTAGCACTGATGATGTTACCTAGTTGGGTAACGAAATGTCCGCAAGAAAACCATCAACCTCAGAGGGCACCAAGGACCCCGCAGGAGATAAGCTTTCGTGGAAGTCACCGCTTTAGAAAACAAAAACAAAAACCCCAAACAGCAGATGCGCGCAACCCCACCTCCCCACACACACCCCACACCCGCAGGCTGACACAAAGGACTCTGCAAAGATTCGGAGGAGATGATAAGAGAGTCATGAAAATTTAAATGGCAGCTCTGGCTTTGATGCTGCGGTGCCTTCCCCTCATTATTCACTCCTCCTGTTTTTGCTTTTGACAAAATACCGGCGGATATTATCGATTGGAACTTTGTAATTCAAATAGGCAGCGGTTTTTCATTCGTTTTAATCCCGTAATCAGATCCGAGACCCGAAGCTGTATTTACCCTGTGCATTTTAATCAGGATTATCCCAAGTTGGCAGAAATCCGTGCTTCTTTTGTCTCTGCTGTTATCTGCTCCATCCGTTAATGAAGCCAGATAGGAGCTGAAGCTTGAAATATTGTATGCCCTCTGCCGAGTATTATGATTTCGCTACGAAAGATCCACTTCTGACACGGCAAATAAAGAGAGAAACAACCTCTTGTGTTACGGATTCCAAAGAAGAAGAAGAAAAAAAATCAGGAGAAGACAAAACGCCAAATTAGAAATAAAGCCACTGTCGTGTGTGGACTGCTTTTTCCTTTTTATTTTTTTATTTTCCCCATTATGTATCTGTTTACAGATGATCATGATATAATTTAGAGGGGCAGATTGTTCCTCTCCAAGTGGATCCGTGAAAGACAAAAAAATATTTATGATTGATCCAGCTCGTTTCTTTGCAGCGTGGTACAATCTGCACATCCTGCAGGACAGGAGGGGAGACGGATCAAAAGACATTTTTTAAATATAATATAAATATTAATTTAAACGGGTTGATGATACCTTTGCCGTCGTGAGCCAGAATGGAGAGAGAAAGAAAGACACACGTGCTGATTTTTCATTTCGTTTTGTTTCGGCTGAGCACCTAAACAGAACCTGTTAAGAAACGTGGGTCTGAAAGAATAAGGACTAGAGCCTTAAAAAAAAAATCATTGAACCTTCAGCAAAGGACATGGCTGGCTGGGGAATTCTGGGAGTTGAAGTCCAGGCTTCTTAAAGTTGCTAAGAGGGAGAAGGGGCCAGCCCTCATCTCTCAGCCTAACCCACTTGGTGTGTATGTGTGTCTCTCTCTGTGTGTTGTAGGTTACTCTGACTTATGGGAGTGAACCCATCGGTTCTCAGCATTTGTCTTCTCTGGCGTGGTTTTTTTTTCCCTTTTTCTTTCCTTTTTTTTTTTTTTTTTTTGCAGCAGCAGATCTTAATATGGGATGTTTTGCATGCAAAGCATGATTCGATCACTGAGCAAAGAGCCTTCAGCTCCGCTCTTCAGCCCTTCCCCGTCTCCAGGCAGACAACCCAAATGACAATGCAGTAAATTTGAATTGTCACAAGGGATTTAGATCACTATTGATATCCTGGAGTAAGGAGCTGGGCTGATCCGACGACGGATAAGAACGATGAGGCATTATCACTAAAATGCAAGGCTTGATGTATCTCCCCGCAGAAGGCGAACGCAGCGATAAAGGAGAAAGTCACCCCGATTGTTATGATGTATTGTGAAGTCCTACAGCTGGGGCAAAAGCGACTTTTGGCTTCCCTCCATCCTACAGACAATAGGAGAGAGGATCGGGATCGGCCCTCGCCCCAAATGACTCTTTGACTGATAGGCTGAATCAACTGAACTATTGAGAGGTTGTGACTATCCCTGATCACCTGTAACAATCAGAACAACTGCACACTTGTTTCTTGAAGTAGGTCCCGGGCAAGTAGAGGACATAAATATGAGGAAACCGTACAATCTGTGCATCATGGAACCAACGAGGCAATCGATATTGCCTTAGACGGAAAGCTTAATAGGACAATAATATGGGACTGGATGCTGGAGGAACTGGATTCCCCAACTCAATTCCCTTTCCAAAAGCTGCAGTCAGCCAGGATGAGGGGTGGGATTCAACTTCGGTGAGGACCTGGTGGAGATAAACCTGATGAGAATCAGAATCCCAACTGCTCCCATTTCTATTCTGTCCTGAAGGCAGGAGAAGAAGCAACGGATGGAAACCGATCAAGGAGAGAAGCAACCTAGAACTAAGGAGAAACTTCCTGACAGTGAGGACAATTAACCAGTGGAACAACCTGCCTCCAGAAGCAGTGAATGCTCCAACACTGGAGGTTTTTAAGAAGAGACTGGACGGCCATTGATCTGAACTGATATAGGATCTCCTGCTTGAGAAGGGGGCTATAATAATAATAATAATAAAGTTGGAAGGGACCTTGGAAATCATCTAGTCCAACCCCCTGCTCAGGCAGGAAACCCTATACCATTTCGGACAAATGGCTGTCCAGTCTCTTCTTAAAAACTTCCAGTGTTGGAGCATCCACAGCATCTGGAGGCAGGTTGTTCCACTGGTTAATTGTTCCCACTGTCAGGAAGTTTCTCCTTAGTTCCAGGTTGCTTCTCTCATTGATTAGTTTCCACCCGTTGCTTCTTGTCCTGCCTCCAGGCGCTTTGGAGAATAGCTTGACTCCCTCTTCTTTGGGGCAGCCCCTGAGATACTGGAACAGGTCCCTTCCAACTCTGTTTTTCGGTACTATCCTTAAATCTTCGCCCAAATCACACCTGTCAACGGCACAATTCTGGCTCCCGTTCAACATTTCGAGTTTCCTCTTCTTCAGAAACCTGGATCTTCCATTTCCATCTGGAAGTTCTGGCAAGCCAAGCCAAAACATTGGTGCCGTTGAGCACCGCAATGAATCAGCCTGCAGCTAATTGCCCTAAATCAAGAGTGTCCAGTCTTGGCCTCTTTAAGACTTGTGGACTTCAGCTCCCAGAATTCCCCAGCTGACGTGGAACTGAAGTCCAGAGGTCTTCAAGTGGCCAAGATTGGAAAGCATTGCCTCCTCAAAGAAGGAATTGTCTGGGAAATATCTCGTGCTTGTTCCCTGTCACATTTGCCCAGTGGGCCAATTTCCTGGTGCACATCAAACTGTGATTAAGCAATTACTCCAAGACTGTCTAAAACTTCTGCTTGTTGGCTCATTTCATACGTTATTTCTGGCCTCCGTGATGCGCCCTCTCTTTCCTACCCCAAAATGCAAAAAATTTGCAAAATGCAAAATTTTAACAACAATAGTCATTTCAACATTCAGCCGAAGGCCTATTCTGACTGTTCTCCCAAAACCCCCCTGAGTGTTACTTGCCACACATTTTCAGATACCTCACTTAAATCAATTTTTCTCAATGCAACTTACAACAGGTCATTTAGTGACCATTCAACCTTACAACGGCGGGGAGGAAAAGTGACTTATGACCATTTTTTTTTCACCCGGACGACCGCCTGCAGCACCCCCAGGGTCACACGATCCAAATTCGGACGCTTGGCAACCGACGCATACTTATGACCGCAGCTGTGTCCCCCGGGGCCACGTGATTCCCTTCTGAGACCTTCTGACTAGAACAGTCCATGGGGAAGCCAGATCTACTTAACGCCCGAGGTCGTAAAATGGGGCAAAGTACACTTCACAAGCGTCTCACTTAGGGACAGGAATTTTGGACTGGACATGCTCCAGGTACACCTGACTGATACAGCTCTAGTGAGGGATGGGACTTGTAGTCCCATGGAAGGCCTCGGACCCAGGCGGACGTACTCCCAACAGTCCGACGTTCAGCCATCCATTCCACGCAGTTGAAAGTCTTGACAAGGTCATCTTGGTTTTTTTATTTTTACACTGCTGTTGCTCATAAGGAAACCATCCCATAATCTCGCCTTTCCCCGTAAACGATCAGAATTGGCTTCAGGGTGTCAAAGTGAAATGCACATAATTGCAAGTTTGCTTATGTTATTGGTAGGGGCCTTATACAAAGAGGGGAAGGGGAAAAAAAACACACACACCGATGACAGTAGTTATCTGACAATTTAAAGGGCTAGGAGGGGGAGGGAAAAAAATCAACATTTGAATGGTTCCTTTTGTGCTCTCGAGTTCCATTATGTAAATGAAAACTATTTTTTTATTTTTTATTTTTTAAAAAAGCAGCAGCCGGGAATAAAAAAACCCTCTCAATTGTCAAAGAGAAGAAGAACAAACTGCATGCAAATATATACCAAATCCTGAAATTTGTACGGAATCTGTAAGCACAGCTAACTTCCAAAAAATGCAACATCTGCCTTGTGTGCTTTTTTAAGCTGATGGTGTCATGGTAGGACAGATGAAACTCTTCAAAAGAAGTTCGAGGCATTGTTTACCTTAAAGAATCTTTATTTTGAGTAGCATAACATCGGCACTGCATAATCGAAGCCAAAAAAACTGAATTCCTCTTCCCTGGGCACATAGTATCAAAGCACAATTCCCTCCTCCAATTAACAGTCATAAATCACATTCCCCAATTAGCTTGAAATGTGGGCTTCCTCTCCATCTCTCCAGTCCGCCAATTCTTTATCAGCTCTGGGCCCAATGTCCTTGGGTTCCCAGGGCTGAGTTATTATTGTTATGACTAGCTGGACTCTCATCCACATCCTCCCTCCCAGCATCAGCGAACTCTATAAAAGCGAAAGAGAAAAGGTGGCGACATTTCCATCTGTTGTCAAAGCAAGAACATCCGATGTGAGCAGCGTTGACAGATGGGTTCCCGTGAAGAATTCTGGATGGTTGTTAAACGCGACTGCTTTGAACTACGGTATCAGTAGCGCTGTGATACTACGAGACAGACAGAGATCTCAAGGGAGGGAAGGGACAAATCAAATCTGCCAAAGGGCTACAAAAGAGCAGCCGTGGTCTCCAGAAGAAGCAGGAGGCCGCAAACGATCTCAAGCGCCTGCAAGTTAGGGGCAGGTTGCCTCTCCTTGCACAACTAGAATGAGTGAAGTGGTTGGTGCAATCAAAAGATGGATGTAACAGAAGAGCAGAGCTGGAACTGATCTTAGAGGTCATCTAGTCCAACCCCCTGCTCAGGCAGGAAACCCTATACCATTTCGGACCAATGGCTGTCCAGTCTCTTCTTGAAAACTTCCAGTGTTGGAGCATTTACCGCTTCTGGAGGCAGGTTGTTCCACTGGTTAATTGCTCTCACTGTCAGGAAGTTTCTCCTTAGTTCCAGGTTGCTTCTCTCCTTGGTTAGTTTCCCTCCGTTGCTTCTTGTCCTGCCTTCAGGCGCCTTGGAGAATAGGTTGACCCCCCCCTCTTCTTTATGGCAGACTTTCAAATATTGGAACACTGCTGTCATGTCACCCCTCGTCCTTCTCTTCATTAAACTAGACCAGGGGTCTTCAAACTTGGCCTTTTTATGACTTGTGGACTTCAACTCCCAGAATTCCTCAGCCAGGCACGCTGGCTGAGGAATTCTGGGAGTTGAAGTCCTCAAGTCATAAAAGAGCCAAGTTTGAAGACCCCTGATCTAGACATACCCAATTCCAGCCACCGTTCTTTCTATGTTTTAGCCTCCAGTCCCCTAATCATCTTTGTTGCTCTTCTCTGCACTCTTTCTAGAGTCTCAACATCTTTTTTACATCGCGGTGACCAAAACTGGATCCAGTTATTCCAAGTGTGGCCTTACCAAGGCATTGTAAAGTGGTATTAATATTTCATGTGATCTTGATTCCATCCCTCTGTTAATGCAGCCTAGGATTGTATTGACTCCAGAAGCCATCTATACCTCTTCTACTAGGTTCAGAAGCAAAGATATCCTGAGTCCAGAAGAGGCAACACAACTCTCTTGAGGCCCATTCCTGCATGTGCGAATGACTCCACTTGAGTGCGCGAGTCCCACGCTGTGGCCTCACCGTAGCGACCATCCTAAATACAGGTAGTCCTCATTTAGTGTCCGGCACTGAAAAAAGGGACGTATGACCATTTTCCACACGTACGACCGTTGGTAGCAACCCCGCGGTCACGTGATCAAAATCCAGTCCGTTGGCAACTGACTCGCATTTATGACAGTGGCAGCATCCTGGGAGGGGGGGGAGGTGTCACGCGACCCCCTTTTGCGACCTTCTGACCAGCCAAGTCGATGGGGGGAGCCAGATCCACTTAACGACCGTGTGACTAGCTTAACACCCCGCCGTGATCCACTTAACAGCTGTGGCCAGCAAGGTCCCAGTAAAGTGGGGCGAAACTGGCTTAACCAACGTCTCGCTTAACGACACAAATTCTCCACCCCGCAGCTCACCCTCCCTCTTCAAAAGAGACCTGCACGTACGTCCGTGGCACCAGAAACCCTGTAGGCATCGGGTGGAAACCGCCATTTAGAAAATAAAAACAAAAACACCATTTGCTAAAAAAAAAAAAGAGAGAGAGATCTCTGGGTGAATTCTGCTCCTCTTTCTCATCCTGCTAAATCGGGGGTCCCCAACCCCCGGTCTGTGGGCCACGGCATGCCAGCAACCGGTCTGTGGGCCACGGCATGCCAGCAACCGGTCCGCACAAACAAGCAAAGCCCCATCCATGGGATGCAGGCAACACACAAAACCACAGACCCTCTGGTCCGCAGAAAAACCTCTCTCCACGGAACCGGTCCCTGGTGCCCAAAAGATTGGAGGCCTCTGCTCTAAATAAGGGTCCCCAACCCCCAGTCCGTGGGCCAGTACCGGGCCACAGCATGCCAGCAACCGGTCCGCACAAACAAGCAAAGCCCCATCCGTGGGATGCAGGCAGCACACAAAACCACGCACCCTCCGGTCTGCGGAAAAACCGCTCTCCACAGAACCGGTCCCTTGTGGTACCCAAAAGGTTTGGGGACCTCTGTGCTAAGTCAAAAGGTCGACCTGCCTGAGAATCGGGGTCCCCAAGCCATTCGGCTTTGATGGTGGTTTCCTGCCACGTTTCCCCCTGTTTTGGTCCAAGCCGGGGCGGTATTCTTGGCCCCCCCCATCGTTGCTAAAAATGGGGGTGCCGTTATTTGTGGTGGCAAACAAAGGCAATCACGCCCGCCAGAGTGCATATTATATCAGGCATCCTTTCAGCTCTGCTAGACAGAAAGTAATTAGAATGCTTTTAATGTCCAGGAGAAGGATGCT
>NW_015390932.1:87967-115207 GCF_001527695.2 Protobothrops mucrosquamatus | reverse complement strand
TTGCAGTGAATCGCTGCAGCTGTTAAGTTAGTAACATGGTTGATAAGTGAATCTGGCTTTCCCCTTTGACTTCGCTTGTCAGAAGGTCGCAAAAGGGGATCACGTGACCCATGGGTTACTGCAACCGTTATAAGTACATGCCAGTTGCCAAGCATCTGAATTTTGATCACATGACCATGGGGATGCTGCAACAGTTATAAGGGTGAAAGGCGAAGTCACTTTTTTGTGTTGTAATAATAATAATAAAGATGGAAGGGACCTTGGAGGTCATCTAGTCCAACCCCCTGCTCAGGCAGGAAACCCTATACCATTTCAGACAAACGGCTGTCCAGTCTCTTCTTAAAAACTTCCAGTGTTGGAGCATTCACCGCTTCTGGAGGCAGGTTGTTCTTCTGGTTATTTGTTCTCACTGTCAGGAAATTTCTCCTTAGTTCTAGGTTGTTTCTCTCTTTGGTGAGTTTCCATCCGTTGCTTCTTGTCCTGCCTTCAGGCACTTTGGAGAATAGAATAGGCCATAGTGTTAAGCTCTGCCGTGACTAGTGAATTTTCATTCATCGTAAGAATTGGCCCCAACAGGCAGGTATACTGGTTGTGAATTCCGGTGCTTCCAAAGATATGGTGCTTCTCTCAATCCACCCGTCTCTCCTTTGATAAGTTCCAGGCAGCTTAGAACTCCAGTGATGAAGCACCCACAACTTCTGGAGGCAAGTCGTTCCACGGATTAATGATTCTGTCAGGAAATTTCTCCTTAATTCCAGGTTGCTTCTCTTCTTGATTAGTTTCCATCCGTTGTTTCTTGTCTTGCCTTCTTAACAATGTCGATTTCTCAGAGCGATGCTACCTGGATACAACACAACAGCTTCAATCTTCCTGTTGAATGTTGCTACTGCTCCACTGGACATCATGAAGGAGAGAACATAAGAAGAACCTCCGAAAAGAATTATCTTAAACCTAACCCTAGGATCTGAAATTGGTCCCCGGAACTAGAAATGCTAGCGATAGACCACAGGAACCTCTGTACAGGCGGAATTCACTTCTGAAGAGGCCAGAAACCCACCCTGAAGTCATATTTTAATCAACCGAGAAGAATCCCTGATCCAGAAGTTGGCAAAACTGAGTGAAGAGCAAATCAAATCTTGAAGAATGTGTGCTGTTGTCGATGGGCATGAAAGCCTGTATTATTTTAGGATGGCATACGAGGAGCCAAATTAAAATTCTTGCTCAGTGGTCCTTCCTCTGTGAGGCCTATTGTCCTCTTCCAGAAGCTTCTCAGACATTCTAACTGAATAATGAAGTACTGTTTGAGTTGCAGATGCCTGCCGCTTCCCCGTTCCCCAAGCCGCATAGCTTTCCTTCAACTTAAAAGTGACCCAGATGTTGACAAGGGAGCCTATTTATCTCGTGGTGACCTAGATAATTTGAGGGGTTGCTGAGTCAGGAACGGAATTCCACCTTCACTTTATTTTTGTTTTCTTTTTCTGTTTACAACTCAGCAGTCTGGACAGATTTAAGGTCTGTGTTGATGTGGTGGGAAATCCATCAGAGACCCGTTTCCAGTTAATCTGCCCTGCAAACAGAGCTTCTGTTTTTAGTCATTTCAGCTAAGGAAAATAGCTACCCTTAACCCTTCCCCTTATGCTGCGTTTTGGACTTGTTTACTTGACTAAATGTTGGAGAAGTCCCCGCCATTACAGTGGGAGAACCCGAAGCTATGAAGTCCTATCACTTTTAAAGTATACACGGATGGTGCCCACCTAGTCTACACTTGTATTGTCATTCCACACAAACATATAGTCAGATTACAGGTAGTCCTCAATTTACAATAGTTCATTTAGTGACAGTTTGGAAGTTGCAGTATCCTGGGGGGGGGGAGGTGTCACGTGATCCCCTTTTGTGACCTTCTGGCAAGCAAAGTCAACGGGGAAGCCAGAGTCGCTTAACAGCCATGTTGCTAACTAAACAGCTGTGGTGATTCACTTAACAACGGGGGCAAGAAAGATTGTAAACTGAGGCAAAACTTACTTAGCAACTGTCTTACTTAGCAACAGAAATGTTGGCCTAAGTTGTGATTGTGAGTCAAGGACTGTCACCTGTATTAGCTGCCTGTTTAGTGGTGGTGTGTCCCATCATTGCCTTGTCCTTACTCTCTTTTTTCACAGTGTCCACTTTTTTCATACTTACCCCTTCCCGGTGAGATCGAAGAGAAATGGAGAAATAGAGAATATAGAATAACAGAGTTGGAAGGCACCTTGCCCAAGCAGGAGACCTTATATCATTCTGGATAAATGACTGACCAGTCTCTTCTTGTAAATCTCCAGTGATCAAACACCCACAACTTCCAGAAGTGTGTCTTTGTTCACACAACCCCCCCCCTTTTTCGGTGATACACAGTGCATTGAACCATCAATGAAGCAAAGGAGTTGGGTTTACCCACATCAATACGCTAGATAAACAAGTTATTACAATGATCCTTGTCCACCTTTGGCATGCGTGAATGAAGCTGGTCATTCTTACATTGACCTGCTAAAGCATGCTGTGTGAACCATCAGTTTTGGAGGGGGGAAAGACCTCAGGATGTGGTATTTGCACTTGGGATCCTTTGGTTGCTTGAATCCTGGACTTGCATGTATAGCAGTGGTCCAACCAGGTCTGTTGGATTACGGAATGATGCACAAAATTGATTTTGCATTAGAATTTGGAAACCATTCCCTTCAACTCCCAAAACTTTCCATATCATTGGAGCTGCAAAAAGGTCACTATTAAGCTCAGAGAGCGGAGAAAGTTGGCCTTTTGGCACTAACAAATCCCAATGGCATCCATTGTCTGGGCCGAAATGCCTTGTAAATGGTAGCTGTTTTCTTCTTGTTTCTGTAGGAGCACTTTTCCTGTAAAAGGTAAGCCACCCACTGCTAAAAATGGAAGATGAATCTGGAGCGTGGAAGGCACTGGTGAACAGGAACCTAGCTGTAATTCCCTTCACCCTGCCATCACCCACTTCATCCACAGGAAAGCCTATGGCTTGTTAATATTTATCTCAGACTTTGTGGTCCAAAGTAGACCAATTGATGGATCAGTGCAGTGACAGAGCATTGCTTATGTATGTGTTTTTTCGTTTCCCGTCACGAGGAGGAAACTAGATGTGCCTCTTTGTAGATGAGCCGGATAATAAAGTGGTTTCTATGAGGCTATCAGCTGGATTCCTGTAAGGAGCAGAGGGTTGGGTTTGATGACCTGCATGACCTGTTCTGTCTCAAATATCCTTCAAATCTACAATAGGAGAGATTGTTCGGTTGATCGGCTCTCTTGCAACCTTCTATGGACACCCCCCACCCCCAAATCAACAAACGGACAGCTCTGCTAGGAAGGCTGTTTAGCCAAGGGAGAAGATTGTTGCCGCTGGGAAGAAGATCTAGACAGTTTATAGAGTTGACTTGAATCAAGTTTAGATTTGGCTTTCTGGCCCATAACATCTTTTGGAAGCTGCCTTATTTTGCCACAGCAAGAAAAGCTAGTAATTTTTCTATTACCTTAAAGACCAACTCAGTTGACATGGCTTTCGTGGATATTGGTCCACTTGTTTTCATGTCTAGTAGCATCTCCAACAGAAAAAGACCCTGGATTGTCAATTCACAACATTTACCCAACCCTCCCTCCCTCCCTTCCTTCCTTCCTTCCTTCCTTCCTTCCTTCCTTCCTTCCTTCCTTCCTTCCTTCCTTCCTTCCTTCCTTCCTTCCTTCCTTCCTTCCTTCCTTCCTTCTCTCTTTCTTTCTCTCTTTGTGTTCCTAGGATCACTTTCTCAAAATGTCATTAATTTTCCTAAACATTACTGATTCTTAAATCACCACAGAGAGAAAAATTGTGTGTGTATGTAGGGGGGGGGAATAAAAAGAAGAAAAAAATAGTTCTCTACTGTAGTAACTTGTTTTTCTTTGCTATTCGTGTTGAGTTTTGGGGGAAGTGGAGGAACAACTGCTCTAACATGAAGGCTTTTTGCCAAATGTGAAGTATTAAAATACAACACCAGCAGCACCTATATGTCCACAAACACACTGCGGAAAAAGTCCGGAAGCCTCCAGCTCCATTATTTATTAGAAGAACCCAGAAGCGGTCATGAAGTGTTCATTGTGTTTAGCAAATTGTGCTGACTAATACCATCTCTAGTTACCTGAATGTTGGAGGGATGTCTTGTTGTGTTTGCCAAAGAAAACAACTTCTAATACTTAAAAAAAAAATTAACTGGAGGGTATATGTTTATATAAGGCTATATACATATATAGAGAGAGGGGGGGAGGCAGAGGGAGAGAACTGTGGTCTGTGTTTATTTTTGGCAGTGGCATTACAGCAAAAAAGAGAGAGTAAAAGTAAAAATACAAGGCGCTTATGCTGCTGATGACCACTGTTGATTGTTGCTTTTTGCTTGTGATGAAAGTTGAAAAACACCTTATTGAGTAGCTCCCCCTGGCACAAGAAATCTCACACCCTTTTTTTTGGGGGGTAGGTGGAGGGAGATGAAAGACGTCATCTTTCTCGGTGAATTTTTGAATCATTCTACACGGAAGTCAAGTTTTCTCCAACATTAAAAACCAGAACCAAGAACAATATTTGGAGTAGAAGTATAGCCATCCATTTGAAAGCCAAGGATCACATTGCACCGGTCCTGATCTTTGCAGAAGTGGCCAGGTCTTCTCTCTCCTTGGGTGTGTCCGTTTTTTCACATCCAGATAATGGCAGTGGTTGTGTTTGCATGACACCTTTTCCCAGGCTGTAGTCAACTGCCCCTTTTTCTTGATTATAAAGTAAGCAAATAGACTGAACAACTTGCTAAATAAAGCAATCTCTGGGCTGGCCAAAGAAAGCCCTCCACATTTTCTTTACAAAGTCCAAGAGGCTTCTCAGAATGTGCTTAAAAAAAAGATGAAAATTGGCTGTAACAAGGTGATGAAGCTCATGTGTTTCTGGTGTACACCCTAAGGCAGTGGTGGGATTCAGCCAGTTCGCACCAGTTCGGCAGAACCGGCAGCTAATTTTTTGTTGCCCAGGCCCAGAATGGACTTCCGGAAGTGGCATCCACGCAGAGAACCGGTTGTTCACCTATTGGAATCCCACCACTGCCCTAAGGATGTCTGCCAGGCGCAAACAACCAGACCCGCATGTGTAGAGTTCAAACTATCTCCTTTATTGTTCTCGGCCTATAATTAGGGTTGCCAGGTGTCCACTATTTGAGTGGACAGTCCACTTTTTTCACATTATGTTCACTATTTTTTTTCACAAAATAGTGGACATTTTTTTTAATTCAAAAGCTTTATGATGAAATGGTATGTAATCTAAAGCTGTACAGTCTACTTTTTTTACTACTTAACCCCCCCCCCCTGCTTGTCCGCTATTTTTTGGAAGCAGACCTGGCAACCCTACCTATAATACAGGAATCTTCCCAAGATGGCAGCTTTCGCCTAGGAAAGAGCAGATGAGGCTCAAAGGGAGGGTCAGGTCTTCCCCACTGGTGTTTACATAGTGAATCTCGGCTTATCCCTTGCTTGGCCCCTCCTCCAAACTGAGATTGTTGCTCAACAGCCCTGCCTTCCCCTTGTGTCCGATACATTCAATCCTTCTGAACGTAGCTCCAGATGAAAAACGAGGTCGTTTCTCATCTGGAGTTACGTTCAGAAGAAACGGCCCCGCTCTGCCTTTCTGGAGATGCCCAACACAAGGGTTTTCCTTAGGGAGACAATGGACAGGACGCTAATCTGGCGGAAAGCAAGGATGCTGCTGAAGTGTCCGCCAGGCTAAATGAGCCTGTATTGGGCTAAGCAAGGCCGCAAGCTGCTTATGAAAGCCAACCATTCTTTTGATGTCAAACCTTTCACCTCGTGCCTTTTCTTTGAATGATGCCATTCAGAGGGCGGAATTTAATCCTCCTTTAGTTTATCCATGCTCAGCTGCCTGCCAGCATCGCAGCTATCCTAAAAGGTGGGAGCTGCCTTTTCATAGCTGCAGGCTTCCAGCCCAGTTGTGAGTTTTCTTTTCTTTTTTAAAATAATATATATATTTAAGAAAGGCTGAGCACCAAAGAATGGAGGCCTTTGAACTCTGGTGCTGGAGAAGACTCCTGCGAGTCCCCTGGACTGCAAAGCGATCAAACCGGTCAGTCCTAGAGGAGATCAACCCCGACTGCTCTTTAGAAGGCCAGATCCTGAAGTTGAGACTCAAGTACTTTGGCCACCTAATGAGAAGGAAGGACTCACTGGAGAAGGGCCTAATGCTGGGAAAGACGGAGGGCAAGAGAAGAAGGGGACGACAGAGAATGAGGGGGCTGGATGGAGTCACTGAAGCACTAGGCGTCAGCTTAAATGGACTCCAGAAGATGGTGGAGGACAGGAAGGCCTGGAGGAACGTTGTCCATGGGGTCACGATGGGTCGGACATGACTTCGCAACTAACAACAACAACAACAACAACAACAACAACATATATTTTAAAAAAAAGCAAATAGGATTTTTGCAGCATTCCACAGAGAGTCACTTTAACTCTGGAGGAATAGCCCTATCCTTGATTCTTAACTTACCAATAGAAGGATAAGGCCGAATGGTGAAAAATGGAAGTGATGCTTCTAGTAATAGTAGTATAGTAGTTCAAAGTATAGAGACAAAGCATAGAGGACGAAGCGAGAGATGCACCTTGATGGGGCCATTCTTCCTTGTGGAAGCACTCCGAAGAGGACTTGGACTTCTTTTTGAAGAAAAACAGCTTTCAAAATCTTTATTATACAGGCAGTCTTTAGGGTTAGGGTTATGTCTCTATAAATTCGGATAGCAAAATGGACATTTCCAATGGATTTGGAGCGCATCGGTATGCTTAGGAGAGTGCTGACTTTTCGAGCCTGCCTTATCTACTTTTCCTGGGTCATACATGGGAAAATCCCATTGGATTAATGACTGTTCGAAGTTACAACGGCACTGAAAAAATGACCTATGACTGTTTTTCAGACCGCCGATGTGGCATCCCCCTGGTCACCTGATCAAAGTTCAGACGCTTGGCAACTAGTTCATCTTTATGTGATCCCCTTGTGCGTCCTTCCGACAAGCAAAGTCAATGGGGGAAGCCAGACTCAAAGACCATGTTCCACATTTAACAGTTGCAGGGAATTCACTTAACAGAGGTGCCAAGGAAGGTCATAAAGCGGGGCTAAATTCACTTAGCAAATGTCTCGCTTACCAACAGAAATTTTGGAGTCCATTGTGGGCTACATGTAATCAGAACGGTCCAGCCCACCAGCCTCTAATTCCCCTTCCTCTTGTTTTGCCACCCAAAACTCGGCTGTTTGAAAAGCGTGTTGGCACAGTTAGTGACCAGCAATTTTCAGGCCTTGACAAGACCTTTGGGAACACCTGAAGGAGCTTGTGAGTTTGATAGCAACGCACCAAAGTTTGTAAGATCTCAAAGGCAAAGGAATAGATTGCTATCAGTTTTCTTCGGATTGCAAATATCACTGCTTTCCCATTGCTAAAATCCCCTTTTGTGCGGGCGGCTGATTAAATTTTGCACAGAAAATATGTAATGGGAAGCCGCCTTGAAACAAAACAGGTCTGTTTGGGGGAAAAATATATATATATCATTTTCTAATTGTTTGAGCTCATTTGATTAGCAGAGACAAGCAGGCTGTAAGAGCTATAAAAGAACTCGCATTCTCCATCAATTAAACCAAATCCACCTTTGATCTCTTAATCCCAAATTTATAAAGTTAGGCGATAAGCATAACCAAATTCCTTTTTCTTTTTTCTTTTCTTTCTTTTCGTCTTTGCCTAATAGTCTATGAAGCAAAGCAAACACAATAAGCTCCTTTGCTATCTCTCTCTCTCTCTGCTTAAATCCCCCCCTTTTTTTGCTAACAGTTCAGAGACCACATTACAAATGTTTTAAATGTCCGAGTCTATACATCAGCAATGCTTCTAGTTTATTTTTCTTTTTTTCTCTTTACTTTTCCTACTTTTTTTTTTTTTTTTTGCATTCATAATATTTTGATTTTGCATTTCTGGCACAGCAGCTGACGCCCATAGTTTTTTTTTGGGGGGGGGGTTGAGTTGAGGTGGGGGAAGAAAGGACATTCATAATTTCCTATATATTATATATAAATATATATATTTGAAGCTTGGTGCGCCAAAGAAGACTTCTTGTGTTTTGAAAAGCCTTAAGGCGGAACTAGGTTAACTTGGAAGCCACAGGCTTGAGGCTTGCTAAATGTCACCCAAATGGTTCTCTTTATGTATTGAAATATCACCCTTCTCTTCTAGGAAAATGGTTTGCATTACCAGGCGGGGGAAACAAAGTCTTTATTGGAGGAGACAGAAAGTCTACGGTACCATTTCACAAGATGCTTTTAATTCCCATCGCTATTTTTCATAGATGGAAGCTTCTTCGGACTTGCCCCTACCTGTGGCACAAATCGGTCCTAGCAATATTTCTCCCCCCCCCCAGCAATGCCCCCCTGGTGTTGCCTTCATGCTATCTTTAACCCAAGACCAAGATAAACCAAAGACATCCTTAATGTTTCTGGAGGGCCCCACTTAGAATTTGAGAAAGTGTCACAGCGCTATCTGGAAATGAGGCCATAAAGAGAAAGAATTGGCATAGAACCAATCTTCATCTATGTACAAAAAGACCAAATAGAGTGTTTTGCTCACCTGGAGAGGATGTCGTGGGAATCCGTGCCCTACGAGGCAGGTACAAAAAGAGGAGAAGGTCAAAGATCGCGAGGCAGACCCAGAAGAAGATGGAGAGACAACACCGAAGGCACACTTTGACACACAGTTTCCTATCGTTCGAAAACCTCAGACTTTTGAAATTTGCCCACCACCAGCGTTTGGAGCATAGCATTCTTGGCATCAGGCTGCTGCTCTATGCTGTAGGAACCATCTATTCTGCCCTTCTTATGCCAGGAAATGAAAAGAATGAGTTTCTTCCTAAAGTAAGGTATTTTTTTTCATCCGTCTTGCTGCATTATTATACGGGATTAATATGTTTATTTATCTGTACATTTCTAATATCAGTATTTCCTTTTACTTTAAAAATAATATTATTTTTTTTCTTTTGTGTTTACTTCTAGGTTGACCCCCTCTTTACAGAGCCTGCACCTCTGCCTCCTATTTCCACTAATCTGACAATTCGGATTCTGCCTTCCTATTTTTCACCATCTTCACCCAACATTGCAGCCCCCGTGAAGCAACTTTTGGTGCAGACTTGTTCAGAGGGTGTGAATACTTGTGATGTTGGAATAGTAACAGAGAACTTGAAAATCAGACCTTCTGAACCTGTGGAGAACTAGAGAACCAGCAGCTGACCAGCCTTTTTTTCTACCCTTTGCTCTCCGACTTACCAAGCGCTCCATTTCTTAACAGCTTAATAATCAATGCAAGAATCATTTCTTGTATTTGCTCAAAAGAAGGGAAGCATTCCACTGAAAAGGAGAAAAATCAAATTTCCACAGGATATTAGATGTTCCAGAATAGGAGCCCTGCTGTGCGGCACAGATATTTTTAATGGCTTATTGTTCAGCTCTTTTATTCCATATACAAATGGCATGGAAAAGACAGGATTAAAAGATTAGATTTATCAAGTCCTTCTTTTAACAAACGTCTGTCCTACTGTTCAACTTTCTGTGTTATTAAACCAAGCCCCCGATCAGATTGATGGGCGTCTTTTCCTGGAGAAGAAAAGCAGTTTCCTTCATGCCAACAATTGATTTCCACAGTTTACATCAAAGATAATTCTGTTTTTGCTAGACGTCTGTTGTATCCTTCACAGGTTTTGCAAAACAATGCTCTTAAAGTCTATATACATCATCGCAATCTTGAATACACTAAAACTTTGTAGGCCTCTGGAGGCTGAGACACAGGGGTATAAACGCTTAAAAAAAAAAGTAATGGTTCTCAATTAGATTTTGGCTGGTGGAAGAATATGGCCTATACATTGTATACTCCCCCCTCCCACTCCGAAGAGACATACACAACCACCCTGGGAAAAGAATATAGGCAAAGAAATACTCCTGTATTAAAAATGGTTGATAAGTTTGAGGAAAGAGAACAGAATTTCAGGGAATGTCTCCCAGGTTGTATGTGGTACATTAAGATGGTTACGAAGTGGGAAAGAAATGTATGTGCATTTTGTTATTTTCTGTACTTTCTTTGGTCTGCAGCCTTCGAGGATTCCCAGATTTTTGCAAAACCTAAATTATTTCCTCTAGTAACGATAATCGTGCAGAATTCTGAAAGATATTTGTGGCCAATAGCTCCTTCTTTGTGGCTTTCAATATTACGGAAATGATAGTAAACTAGTAGGACTTGCAATCAATCAGTAAGACCTCCCTAATCTCCATAGCACCATTTGGAAAATGCAACTCATATTTAATTAAAAATAAAAATGTATCCTGGATGATCTCAAATTCTTAATCTCTCCTAAAGTTGCAAGAAAGACTGAAGAAAAACTCTGTAGCTCAAGGTGGGATCTGTGGAGTTCTTGGTGCCCTCTGAGCTCCGTGGTTTGCTTGCAGATGTTTAATGACCCAGCTTGGGAAGATAATCAAACCCCACACTCACACATACTTATGAGGTTATCTAGTGAGATAACGAGACTTCTGTAAATTAACCAGCTTGTGAGAGCTTTCTTGAAGGCTTGATCAGGTTAAGTGAATTATTTTTTGGGGGGAAGGAGTTCTAATATTAATGTAATCCAACTCTACATCTGTGCCGATCATCCGGTTGGCTCAACTATTCTCCGTGTCTTGTTTCAGAAGAGATGATATCAAGGAAAAATAATGAATGAGTTGTTACCCTTGCAGTGTATTAAATGTTGAGTTTGTGGTTGGCAAGACTCAGCAACCACCTACAAACACGTCACAACTGTATAGTTTTCTTATATCTAGGATTTTAGTGCCCTGAACCTGTGGACACCTCTGCAAATAAATATATAAATACAGAGGCTTTCATACCCAGGATTCAAGTCTTTGCTGCTAATTGCAAGCCTTCCATCACAATCTCTGAATTTTTTGCTAGCATTAATAATCCAACACGCCGCTTCCTACCTTCTTTTATGGAGGCAGCTCTGCTCGTCTGCACCTTTTTTCAAAAAGTTTTGTCTCAGCTGGAAAGAGTTGAAAAGGGAGAGCTCAAACAAGTCATTTGAATTCTGCCTTGAAAACATGTGAGAGGTTGACATGCATATGGCATCAAGGACAATTCATAGCATCAACCCGAATGCCACAGTGTGTTGCCTGCCGTCTGCTTACCTGGAAGCGTTTTTTGAGCAAGGCCTAGCAAGGCCATTTGGTTCTCCCACCTCTGAGGCTCTGGATGACTTTGCCAAGTTTTGACAATTAAGCCCGGCAGCACCCTTGTGACACGAAGGAGGGACATCTAAGTGCGGCCTTATGCGCAGCTCAAAATGCAACCACCAGTGAGATAGAACATGACAGTTCTCTTATGAGGAAGCCTACACGGCTAGGGTACTAATTAAGCAATTAAGAGAAACTTTTTAGTCAAAGTCTGTGTAATGACAGGGAACGCAGGCAGGGAAATGATCAGTTTGATTTTGCCTACGCCTAGTTCAAGCCAGATAACTTTGCTGGATTGCAATGTTGATTTAGCCTCCTACATAGTGTCGCCGGTATGATGCAGAGAGTAATATTTGAACAGAACAAAATCACAGAGTTGGAAGGAACCTTGGAGGTCATCGAGTCCAACCCCCTGCTCAGGCAGGAAACCCTAGACCATTTCAGACAAACGGTTGTCCAATCTCTTCTTAAAAACTTCCAGTGTTGGAGCATTCACCGCTTCTGGAGGCAAGTTGTTCCACTGGTTAATTGTCCTCACTGTCAGGAAGTTTCTCCTTAGTTCTAGGTTGCTTCTCTCCTTGATGAATTTCCATCCGTTGCTTCTTGTCCTGCCTTCAGGCGCTTTGGAGAATAGCTTGACTCCCTCTTCTTTGTGATGTTAGAGATATCTGTTGTTGGGGCTTCCCTATTTCTAGAAGAGACAGTTCCTGAGGTTGGTTTCCTTTGCATTCGTGGACACTTTTTTCGGCTCAGGTAGAAGGAGAACTGAGAAGAAATGAAGGGCTTGGCAGATTCCCGTTCTCGTTATAGCTACGCAAACATGGGTGGTGCAAAGCTTTTGAAGGAACCCTTTAATTCAACTGAACGTCGATGGACGCCTTAGTGTGTAAGGAAGCTCAGAATCAAAATGGTGCTTTTCTTCCAAGATTAGAGCACCTGTTTGGGCTGCTTCCGTTCAGATTCTAAAAGGGGCTTCTGTTCATGAGCAGAGTCCCAGCTTTGGTGGGATAGAGCAACCAGCTAGATCAGATTAACTTAGATTTCAGGCTCCGAGGCAGACTCCATTCCACTCCACCGTGCAGGTTGTTCTAGAACAGGGGTTCCCAACTGGGGGAGCTTGCAACCCCTGGGGGGATGCGAGATGATATTTCAGGGTGTGTGTGTGAAAATTTGGGTTTTCAAAATGATGGTGTATGTGCATAATTCGTTGCCGTTATTTTGAACTTTTTTAAGGGGTGCAAGAATATATCAGAAGCGTTCTAGGGGTGTGGGTTATAGAATAGGCTGGGCACCACTGTTCTAGACTGAATGGGGTTCTTCCAGTGAGCCACATCATTGTGGCACTTGGACGTACATCATGTATCCCACCAGCTCAAATGTGTGTCCTCATTAGTGGAAATACCTGCCCTTGGCTGTCTAGAAGAGGATCGGAGTTGTAACATCTAATGGGTCCCATTCCCAGCGCAGAATCGTTATGTGCTCGACCTTTTAATTAGCTAAAAGAGAATGCAGACCAGTAGCTGCTCCTAAAGGAGATCAGAGAAAATCTGTTTGCATTTTAACAGAATAACAGAGTTGGAAGGGACCTGGGAGGTCTTCTAATTCAACTCCCTGCTCAAGACAGAGACCCTATGCTCTTCCAGACAAATGTTGTCTAAACTCTTCTTCAAAACCTCCAGTGTTGGAGCACTCATAACTTTTGAAGGCAGACTGTTCCACTGGTTGATTCTTCTTACTGTCAGGAAGTTTCTCCTCAGTTCCAGGTTGGTTCTCTTCTGAATCAGTTTCCATCTTCTCATCCTTCTTCGGGTACTTTGGAGAAGAGGTTGACTCCCCCCTCTTCTATTTTTTTTTTTATTGCAATGGCTCACGTTGGGTTGCATAATTCTATGCTGCCAGGTAAATAGCTTATTCCTTCTGAGAATCTGCTCAGAACCACCACTCGCTGGGCTTCTGACGCTTTTAGAGCAAAGCACACAACTCGCATCCAACATGTTTCAATCAGCTCTTATCAGCACTGGGAGTTATTTGGCCTTCTGCAATGACTAGGAATGCAACTCCACGACATTCCTTGTTTGTGCAAATGTTGGGACTCATGTAATGGGACCGTCTTCATCGGAGGACAGATACTAAAGTTGGAGAGAAGTGGGAACTTTGTTTTTAAGCATCCCTGCTGGATTTGCTATTAATATATAGGCAGTCTTTAGCTTACATCCATAACTGACCCCAGCAATTAGGGTCATAAGTTATGATGGTTGTAAAGTGGGTCACTAAGTAACTGGGTTTCATTTTCCTAAGTCTAGAACTGACGCACTGTGAAACTTCTAATGTCCTTGGACACAGCTTAGGCTACTGCCCATATATCATCTCCTGCACCTAAATGTTTGGTGCATCAAACCGGATAGAAAAAGGAGTAATGCTGCTGGACCATATTTTTAAAAAATGGCCAGATGAAGATTTAATGAAGACGAGTTCAGGAAAACCTGGAGGAATGACAAGCATAGTATAGATCAGGGGTAGGCAACCTTGGCTCTTTTATGACTCGTGGACTTCAACTCCCACACTGGCTCAGGAATTCTGGGAGTTGAAGCCCATGAGTCATAAAAGAGCCAAGGTTGCCTACCCCTGGTATAGATGACCCATGGTCATTTTCTACCACCAAATTGTAGATTTGTATGTAGGTACCACCAATGACTGGTTACCTTATTGGGGAACTCTGACAATGCTTCCATTATGAGTCCCTTCCTTCCTTCCTTCCTTCCTTCCTTTCCTTCCTTCCTTCCTTCCTTCCTTCCTTCCTTCCTTCCTTCCTTCCTTCCTTCCTTCCTTCCTTCCTTCCTTCCTTCCTTCCAGCAAAAAACCATGCTAGCTTAAAATCCACCATGTTCCTTGTTTCTATCCAGTCTCTCTTAACTTGGTAAATTTCCATCCAGTTAACATGGATTCGAAAAAGTCAATCCAAAAATAAGAAGCTAATTGGTACCATCCCTGGCTGATTATTGGAGAACTCTTGCGATGCTTTCTTTATGAATCTTCCTTCCTTCCTTCCTTCCTTCCTTCCATCTTCCTTCCATCTTCCTTCCTTCCTTCCTTCCTTCCTTCCTTCCTTCCTTCCTTCCTTCATGTCCTCCCATTTCTACACAATGCTCATGTTCAACTTACAAGAGAACCAGCTAGCCCTAGACATTTTCTCATGCAACATTCCTTGCATGCTAATGCTTTTGTATTATAAAATATTCCTCAGATGTTTTCTTATTAAATCAGATCCAGCCCAACCATCTGAGCAGTATCATAAAAGGAATTAAAACAATAATTTTGACTATAGATATTCCGGTGTTTTGTTTCTTTCTTTCTTTTTTCCTTTAAGTAAGAAAATTATATCTAAGGGCGAATTTTTAGATATTCTTTTTTGCAGCCAAAGATTTAGCCATTTATTGTGATTCTTGAACATTACCCTGAAGGTTTAATTCAAGTTGAAGGCAAAAGAATACTTTTGTAGTCCTTCATTTACATGTATGCCAACAAGCTTAAATGTACTGCAACCTTGGAAGACTTTCAAAGGAAGTAATAATTCCTCTGAAATAGGTCTTTTGAAAGCTTTATCTTGTTCATTCTCTTTTTGTTAATCTCGGAAAGCCCTTAGCATGTCAAAGCAATTTTTCTAATGTCACATCTTCTCAACATTTGCATGAAAGCGCCTTAAAAGGATGATTTGAGGAAGAATGGATGTTGAATGAGCATTTATTAAAGTGCCATTTACGCCCTATTTGCATTTTGACTACATTTCACCCCCCCTCCCAACCAGAAATGTTTGAAAAGCAAGCTAATTTGAAAGGCAGCCTCATCACCAAATAAACTAAATCATAAGGGTGTTTATTCCAGTCGCTTGTTTGTGCCTTCATTAAAACAGAGGAAGACAGAGATGCTACTTTAAAGATGAGTCTTTTGAAAGGCATGTCTTAAGATCTTTTTTTTTCCTTCTTCTTCTTCCTGCTTTGGAGAATGAGAAGTAGTGCCAAGTCAGCCACCGGAGTTGGGGAGTAAGACACATTTCATTTAGAATAGAATAGAATGGAATTCTTTATTGGCCGAGGGTGATTGGACACACAAATAATTTGTCTCCGGTGCAGAAGCTCTCAGTGTACATACAAGCAACGAGTGATACTGTAAATCACGATCATAATCAAAATACCATCATCATAAATCATAAGATACAACACTCATTCAGAGGATACCAAACGAGCAATCAACACAAATCATAACAGACACCAAATAAAAGCAATCCACACATCTTCGCAAGCAGTCAGTTGAGAAACGCTGGTTTAAGTTTATGTCTACAGTTAGTTCCTCCACTAGCCTGAGGTGGGTGAGATCCAAAGGCTACTATTAAAATAGGACACAAAGTAAAAGAAAGAGACTGTTGTTGTTGGCTGTATTGTAGCTAGAAGGGCAGGTTGC
This sequence comes from Protobothrops mucrosquamatus, assembly GCF_001527695.2. Lineage (NCBI taxonomy): Eukaryota > Metazoa > Chordata > Lepidosauria > Squamata > Viperidae > Protobothrops > Protobothrops mucrosquamatus. Next base: position 99,426 of record NW_015390932.1, on the reverse strand, counting down.
AACAATAAAAAGAAACAACCGATAGAGGTTAAAAGAAATAATAGAGGTAATCCATATAGAATAGAATAGAATAGAATAGAATAGAATAGAATAGAGCTGGAAGGGATCTTGGAGGTCTTCTAGTCCAGCCCCCTGCTCAAGCAGGAGGACCTATACTGTCTCAGACAAGTGACTGTCCAGTCTCTTCTTAAAAATCTCCACTGATGCCCATGATTTCTGGAGGCAAAGTTGTTGCATTGGTTGATTGTCCTCACTGTCAGGAAGTTTCTCCTTAATTCCAGGTTGCTTCTCTCTTTGATCAGTTTCCAGCCATTGTTTCTTGTCCTGCCCTCTGGTGCTCTGGTAAACAACCTGACCCCCTCTGCCTTGTGGCAGCCCCTTAAATACTGGAAGACTGCTATCATGTCTATTTCTTCTTTTCTTTAACCAAACCCAAGTCCCGCAGCCGTTCTTCATATGTTTTAGCCTCCAGGCCTTGGATCATCTTAGTTGCTCTTCTCTGAATTTTTTTCCAAACTCTCAACATCTTTTTTTGTGATATGGTGACCAAAACTGGCTGCAGTATTCCAGGTGTGGTCTCACTAGGGTTTTATAAAGCGGTAATAATACCTCGTGTGATATTGATTCTATGCCTCTGTTTATACAACCCAGGATTGTATTAGTTTTTTTGGTTGCTGCTGCACACTGCCGGGTGAGGGAACTGCCCCCAAATCCTCCATCAGCTATGGAACTTTATGACCTTTCCAACATTAGGATTGTACCCAACTTCTGAAGCTGCAAGAGCTGGAATAGTCTAAATAAAGAGATTTTTTTTTTTTTTTTTGCAGAGGAATGTTGGATCATAAAAAGATAACTGTGTTTCAGATTTTTTTTTTTTTAAATGCACTTCTGACACGATTGGCCAGACACAGCAGTGCTTCGAGAATGAGTGGAAGTTTTAGTCATAGATATTCCCTTTGTTTGTGGACTTTTGGAATTAAATCAGAGGACGGCGATGAAAGAGGATTCTGAAAACTCTACAGTTGAAAATGCCCCAAGAATAAAACTTTTGTACCGCTTTGCTCTCCGCACACGTATATTTTATTCATTTTTATTTATAGCCTTTCATCTTGACAGGCCCATTCTTCTGAGGGATTCATGTGCCAAATTTTTCTCCTCTTTCTTTTTCTCATTTCCACCCCCCCTCCTCCTTTCAAATATGGATTCTGGAGAGCTCTTTGATTAGGAGATCTCTAGAAGAGGAGTTAAAAGTTTGATGTAGAACTACTTGATTAAAAACTGGGATCACCTGGTGGCCTACTTTCCACTTCTATTCTGATGCTGTTAGGCAGATAAGTGGGTTAAAGCTGGAATAACTGAAGGCCACGTTCCCTGATTTGGCTGCCTTACCCCCCCTTTTTTTTCTCTCCACATTTCTGATACTTGCCAATGTTTAATAAATATTTATATATAGGGAGATGCTAGCTGGACTGTGTTTCTTACTCTGATCTTGGTTGGAAGAAGGGTTGACTAGGAGCGTTCTGGGTGCAAACCTGCAGCTTCTAGCTTTGTAACTGACCTGGTCAGTGGATCATGCAAAACCAGTTATGGTTATTTTGGCCGCAGAAGATCCACACCCTCTTGAATCTGTGATGCAGTAGAACAATTCCAGAGCAGTGGTCTATGGTCATTCCTGGATACCTTTCCAGTTGGAGAAGATGGTTGAGTTAACTTCCAGACAATTAGTCCTCGACTTACCACCATAACAGAGCCCAAAATTTCTTTTGCTAAGCGAGATGGCTGCTAAGTGAATTTTGCCCCCTTTTAGCAACCTTCCTTGCTTTTGTCTCATTAATTGAATCGCTGTTGTTAAGTTAGTCACACAGTCGTTAAGCGAACCTGGCTTCCCCCATTGACTTTGCTTGTCAGAAGGTCACCCAAGCTGATCGCGTGACCCCGGGACACGGCAACTGTCATAAATATGAACCAGTTGCCCAGCAATCTGAATTTTGATTCAGAGATGCTGCAATGGTCGTAAGTGTGAAAAATGGTCCTAAGTCACTTTTTTCAGCTCCGTTGTAACTTCAGTCAAGGATTACCTGTATTAGTTCCTCAAAGCTGGCTGGGAAATACTTGATCGTGGGTTCTCTTTTTCTTTTTAATGTCTTGCCCAGATGTGCAGCTTTACATCTTTTTTTTATTGTGTCTTTCCTAACAAGAAAAAAAAAAAGCGCCACATTCCACAGATCTCAGCACGTTGGCAATCTTCTTACCTTATGAGCTCCTGGGGGCACACTCTCCCGTTTAAATTCTCGCCGGAGACTGCGTTCACTTAAGGAATTAGAGGACAAGGATAATTAATGGAAAATCGTTATTTATAGAATAGCATAAATAGGCAGCACAATGAAAGCAGCATTCCAGCCTTGAAGAAAAGAGCCTCGTTTAAAAAAAAAAAAATATCTTTCAGTCGAGCAAATGCCACATGGAACAGCGCAACTGCTCCAGATGTGCTTGTGGCTTTCTTTCAGCGGCAGATCTCAGGGAAATATTTATTTATTTATGGGATTCGGATCCCGCCGCAATTTCATGAAGCCATTAGGTTAAACCGTGCTTGGCTGGCGTCTCGTTCGGTGGGGTTGAGCAGAGGCAGTTCAGCACCTGGAACGATCCCCAAACCACAAGCAACAGAAGCCCCACAGCGATTCTCAGGCATCTCGAGGATCAGGTAGAAAAACTAGAAAGGGCCCTTCACCGGAAATGGAAGTTTTCAATAACAGAATAATAGACTTGGAAGGGACCTTGGAGGTCTTCTAGTCCAACCCCCTGCTCAGGCAGGAAACCCTGCACCATTCCAGACAAATGGCTGTCCAGTCTTTTCTTAAAAACCTCCAGTGTTGGAGCATTCACCACTTCTGGAGGCAAGTCACTCCACCGATTAATTGTTCTAACTGTTAGGAAATTTCTCCTTAATTCTGGGTTGCTTCTCTCCTTGATTAGTTTCCATCCATTGCTTCTTGTCCTGCCTTCAGGTGCCTTGGAGAACAAGTTGACCCCCTCTTCCTTGTGGCAGCCCCTCAAATATTGGAAGGCTGCTACCATGTCACCCCTGGTCCTTCTTTTCATTAAAGAGCCAGGCTGGTGCAGTGGTTAGAATGCAGTATTGCAGGTTAATTCTGCTGACTGCCGGGAGTTCGATCCTGACCTGCTCAAGGTTGACTCATCCTTCCATCTTTCTGAGGTCCGTAAAATGAGGATCCAGATTGTTGGGGAGGCAATAGGCTGACTCTATAAACCACTTAGAGAGTGCTGCAAAACACTGTGCAGCGATATATAAGTACTAAGTCCTACTGCTGTTGCTAAACTAGACATAACCCAATTTTTGCAAGCGTTCTTCATCTTGAGAAATTGCAAATTGTCCATTGTGGCACAGGATTACTTTTAGATTGCCTCTTCAGCTGGGCTGAGATTTTCCTGCCTCAAATTCCAACTGCCTTGTGGAGAGGAGCAGAAGAGAAAGACAAGGAAAGGAAGAGGGAAAAAAAAACTCAACCTTTTTGGAATTGCCATGGTAGCACATCTGGAGAGCAGATGGCTGGGGAAAGATGGTGTCGGACTTTGCTAGCCACCCAAAGGCACAAATAACAAGCCAGAAGGATGCCACACCATCACAATATCCTGGTGCAAGTCACATGAATGTTGTAACGCACGTAGATTCAAGTCAACTGTGTGCATTGAGGCCAGGATGTCCATGACAATATCCCCCCCCCTGCCAGAGATGCTCCTAGAGCATCATTCTTATAAGGATGTTACATTACAGATAGTTCTCAACTTGCAACTGTTCATTTAGCGACCATTCAAATGGGACTGGAAAAAGTAGCTCGCAACCATTTTTCACACGTAGCATCCCCACAGTCACGTGATCAAAATTGGGACGCTTGGCAACTGGCATGTATCTATGGCGGTTGCAGCTTCAAAACTCACTTAGCAAGCATTTTGCTTAAGCAACATAAATTTTGCAAGTCAGTCGTGATCGTAACTGGACTAATGAGGGATTATCTGTATTAATATTTTTGGGCCTGCCATTGGATGACTGTTAATGATGTTTACAAACGTGAATTGATAAGAGGTCAACTTCCATTTAGGAAAAGTGTAGTTTGATACCCAATTAGCCATCGCTTGCTGCCTGCATAAGACCCCCTCCCGTTGTTTCTTGATAGTTGCTTACTGCTTTTCTGATTTTGCATGGTTGAATTCCTTTCTCCTGAAAGGCGCCCTTCAAGTGCATTAGTATTTACAAGAATGAAGTTGGTTTCCTTGGCATGTTTAATAATTCACTTCCTTTTCCGCCCTCGGTGAAGTGTTCTTATTGTGGTGTGGCCTCCGAAACATTTTTTTCACACCCACGCAGAGAAAAGCATAATCCATAAAATATGAAGTTCGTAACAATGAGCTCTGACATTTTAATTCTGGACAAAAAGGGGAATAACAATAGAACACTGTTTTTGTTGATAACAATAAAAAGGATTTGGCTCTGTCTAAAAGGGTGGTTTGGTATTTTGAAGCATAATGTCACTAACAATAAGTAACACTGAATGGGTTCCGCAGTTTTTAAGTATAGCTTTATTCTGTGCGTTTCCTTCCCCCCCTTTTCCTACCACCTCATTGGGGGTGGCTTTCTTCTAGCAAATACATGGAATAGCTGGTAATAAGATAAGTGTGCCCATAACTAGGATGATTAATGAATAAACAAAGCACAGCTTTGAAATGTAATTCCTATAAGATTATATATTTTAAAAAAATGGTGTGACTTTTTAAAAAGCAAAGCCAAGTAATACACTTGAGACACAGGGAATTATTAATGCATAAAAACGTATTGTGCAGTGGGGGCAAATGCCTTTATTTTTTGCTTTTACTTGATATGTTCTTTTAATTGGTACAGATCTCTTTTGTGGCTCTCTTTTTTTCCCCTCTAACTGGAAAAAAAAACCCCCACGATATGCTTAAAATAGGTTACAGACTCCATAAAACTTCATCTTTTCATCCTGCATTGGTGCCTTTGTCATTTTTGTCAATTCTGAAGTTCTGGAGCTGACTACAGCCAATGTTTTCCTGAAACCTTTGGCAGTAGATCTCTGGAAGTTGAGTCATGGCAACCAGATTTTTATTTTATTTTATTTTTTTGCTTGAAACGTTTTGCTGCTTATCTGAGTAGCTTCTTTCCAGAAGACGTTGGTAGAAGTGGAAAGGGTTGTCATGCTAAGATGGGAGTAGAACTCACCATCTCCGGGTGAGTGGCCCAAAGTCACCTAGCCCAGGGGTCCCCAACCTCCAGTCTGTGGACCGGTATGGGGCCATGGAATGCCAGCAACAGGTCCACACAAGCAAGCAAAGCCCCATCTGTGGAATGCAGGCAGCACACAAAACCACACACTCTCTGGTCCACGGAGAAAACTTTCTCCACGGAACCGGTCCCTGGTGTCCAAAAGGTTGGGGACCTCTGACCTAGCTGGCTTTCATGCCTAAGGTGGGACTAGAACTCTCCATTTCCTGGTGATTGGTCCAAAGTCACCCAGCTCATTTCGATGTTTAAAGCGGGACTAGATTTCACAGTCTCCTAGTTTCTAGAGCAGCACTTTAGCCATTAGGCCAAACCTTCTCTCTTATCTCACAGCCACCCATCTCACAAAAATAAGTAACGCTGGGTGATGTGCAACAAACTCTTTGCTCAACAAGCATAAAATTTATCAGGACCCATCCTATGTATTAGACCGTAGATACTGTATATCAAGGTCAAACGTTTTAACACACCTGGAGAATACTAGTTTTGGGGAAAATGAAAGGGAGCGGGGATTTCTATAAGAGACCATATCTCCAACTAATCTAAATCTAAATCTAAAGTTATTATTTAAAACCTTTATCTCTTCCTTAAATCTGTTTTGGAAAAAAACCCAATCCTGTTGTTACCCGTTTTAGCAACGTTTCTTCTTAGTAGGAGAGGCAGGATTATCTCACCCAAACTGTGTTCCATTCAAAAACCTAAGCAGATGCTCAAGCACTAGAACAGTGATGGTGAACCTTTTAGAGACCGAGTGCCCAAACTGCAACCCAAAACCCACTTATTTATCGCTGAGTACCAGGTGGGCGTGGCCCACTGGATGGGCGTGGCTGTGGTGGTCATGGCAGAATGGGTGGGTATGGCCAAGGTGGGCGTGGTCACCTCGCTGTTGCTCGTGGGGAGAGATGCCTGTGGGGGCCGGGCAGGGTTGGGGGAGATCCAGGGGGTCTCTGGCAAGTGGGGTGGTGGGCAGGAGGCTCGTCCTGCGGGGTGAGGCGAGGCAAAGCAAGGCAGGGCGGGGGTGCCATTGTCGCAGGGCAAAGCAAGGCAGGGGCTGGGGCCGCTGCTGCCTGACACCATCGGCCCCCCGCACACAGAGGCCAGCGAGCGCATGGGGGCCGACAGTGTCTGTCAGCAGCCACAGCCTGCTGGCCCCTCGACTGGCGCACTCTGGGGCTCCGCAGCCCGCTGCCAGCAGTTCAGAGAAGCCGACTCTGAGCTGAACGGCCGGCCGACAGCTGACAAGGTGATGCAGTGGGTTGTGCCCAGGAAAAGGAGAGCATGCGAGGCCAGGAGGGATGGGATGGGGGGGAGGGAAACCAGCCGTGCTGGGATGCATCTGGCCATGTGGGACCTTGGCAAGTTAACGGGCGGCTGGTTGAAGAGGAATGGTTGCTATCTCCGGGGCATGGCGCGCGTGCCGACAGAGGGCTCTGAGTGCCACCTCTGGCACCACTGCACTAGAAGATGGTGATCCATTTCACACATGCAGAAAAATCAAAATTGGGATCCTAAATAAGCCACAGTTGACTGGAATCTAACATTAAGTTGAGGCAAAAGCCGAATGAGCTTATTCCGTTGGATGAGCTTGCGGCTTATCACAATGGTTGGGCCAACTGCATTTGACAAGCGTAATTAATGGCTCTCCTTGATGTAGGTACCACTGGCTTCTCAAGTATTAAGGAACAATTCGCCTAACAAAGAGCCGCTCAACCTGCGATATAATAATATGGGAGTCCCTCTTTTTATGGGGGCTAATGTTTATGGGATTTTTATTTTTTAAAATCGGTTAACAATTCTCAGGTGATTGAAGTCCAAAGTCATGTGGAAAACTCTTACCTGCCAGGTTCCCGCGGAGTGTTGGAACTCTTTCGTGGGAAAGGAATGGTGGGAGAACCGGGGCCCAAACTCTCTTTCCAATTAAGTAATTAGACAAGGTGCTAAAGAAGAAAAAAAAGTGGTGGGGGGGAGGGAATTACAGTATTACGGCTAAGATCATTAAAAGAAGCTTTGCTGGCAATCTGAAATTAGGATTCCATTTTTAAAGCCCCTTCAAAAGAAAGAGAGAGGGAGAGAAGCCGTACTTCAAAGCGGCTTTTGCTTCTCCCCCTTGGAAACCAGCCTGTGTTAGGATGAAATGAATAAGGGGGAAAAGAGCAGCGTTTGCCTTCTAATAAAGCATCTGTTGCCCACTTTGAACATTTCTTTACTTCTTTGTAAGCAGGCCTCTCTGGTTTTGGCGACTACTGACAATGAGGAACAGGGGCCTGAGGGGGGAGGGGGGAAAGAGAGAAGACGAAGGAGACAATATCTGTTATATAGCCAATATTTCTGATTTCATGTCACTTTGAACTGGATCTCCGTTTGGCCACACGCTGCGTCTAAAAAGAATTTCTTTGTCAGCTGATCCAAAGAGGCGAGTGGACACTATCAAAAAAAGGAAAGAGAGAAAGAGAAAGTAAACAGCAGGAATCTTCTCAATAAAGATGAAAACAAGCTTTAGGGCATTCGTTTCACGTGCAAGCCGCATTTTTAAAAATCGCCCTCTTGTACAGCGGGAAAGGCACCCCATAAATGCAAATGACGTGGCCTTGGGGTATTGGTGGATAGGTGGGCATGTATATGTGAAATTCCACCCTGGATTCTATGTTTGTGCCTTTTTCCATGAGTGCAAAAAGCAAACCAAAAACCACTTACAGGGAGCCAAAGATGTCATGGGAACCAGCTGAGAGAAGACTTCTACTTTGGGGAACACACCGCAGAAGACCTAAAGATGCTTTTTGGGGAGGAAACAGGACTTTCTTGTTTTTCTTTGAACAAGTTTCACTTCTCATCCGAGAAGCTTCTTCAGCTCTGACTGGATGGTGGGGAATAGAAGGATTTATATTCCTTGCAGATAGCTGGTCATTTGGATGCTTTCAGAGAGTCGTTGAGGCCACTTGGAGGTTTATCTGTATTGGAGGGATACAACATCATCTATCTCCTGTCTACAACACAGTCCTTTCAGCAGTTCCAAGAAGGTTCCACACCCATTTACACTACTCAGGTGACCCTGAGAACATAGATAAACCCCCAAGCGGCCTCAACGACTCTCCAGAAGAATGCAAATGACCGGCTGTCTGCAAGAAGTAAAAATAAAGAATTCTATTCTATTCTATTCTATTCTATTCTATTCTATTCTATTCTATTCTATTCTATTCTATTCTATTCTATTCTATTCTTTCATTCAATTCTATTCCATTCCATATTTTCTATTCCATTCCATTCCATTCCATTCCATTCTATTCTATTCTATTCTATTCTATTCTATTCTATTCTATTCTATTCTATTCCATATTTTCTATTCTATTCTATTCTATTCTATTCTATTCTATTCTATTCTATTCTATTCTATTCTATTCTATATGCAAGAGCTTATTGTAATCATTGCACCCCCTTACTGGAATGTCACCCTTTCTACCTGCACACAGCCTTTTCTTCAGGAGCACCCCTGAATACATCAGGACATACAGTATTTCTTGCATCGGACAGGGAACCACAAGCCCTTTTAGTAGCAACAGTTCAGTTCCACTCGTATGGTAATTTCCACTTTCTCAGCCGGCCCAGCTAGACACCTGCTAGTTTTCCCTCCGGACCTACATTTTGTAATATGCATTCATTCCTCCAGAGTCTTTAGCGATGTCAGTTGGAACAGATGTCTGTTCTGTAATTGATTAGGTATCTTTCCATGCTAAAATCGTTCCTGAGTTTGGATCAAATGAACAGTTGGTAACCGTCCCCCCTCCTCGCCCGCCCGCCCGCTCCTGCCTCAGAATCTGATTACGTCTTCTGAAACCGAGCCTTTGAAGTGAGCCAGCTAACTGTCGGGTAATTCCAGCTTATCTGTCTTCCGCAAAATTCATCTGGAAAGGAGAGATTTGCCCAGGTGTGGAGTCAAGAGAGAGGAAGATTGTTTCTATTAGGCCCCATCTGTTGGCTTCAAAGTTCAGATGTCAGGGAGAGATTGATCTACCAAGCTGGTCAAGTTAGGTATGCTGGTTCCGCTTTGGGGGCACCTGGTGGAATCAAAGGCGTGCCAGGTCCCGAAATCAGGAGAAGCCTGATAGCACCTTTTCGGATGAAACGTGTTTTATTAAAAGCCATCAGCTATCATGAGTGATGGTTTCAACAGATACATGCTGCAGATGAAGTGAGTTGTGGCTCATAAAAAAACGAATCTCTTCTACCACATATTCTCGTGGATAAGCTGAGAACTTGAGGTTCCAACTGGGTTCAGCTTATTCACAGACAGGCTCCATGTCAACCAGGTCTGCTGACAGAACCATATCTTCAGGCCCTTCTGGAAAACTATCAAAATGGGAGTCAATCTTATCTCTGGGGGAATGAAACAAGGCAGAGGGGGTCAGGTTGTTCACCAGAGCACCAGAGGGAAGGACGAGAAACAATGGTTGGAAACTGATCAAAGAGAGAAGCAACTTAGAATTAAGGAGAAACTTCCTGACAGGGAGGACAATCAACCAGTGGAACAGCTTTGCCTCCAAAAACCGTGGGCGCTCCATCACTGGAATTTTTCAAGAAGAGATTGGACATTCACCTGTCTGAGATGGTATAGGTTCTCAAGCTTGAGCAGGGGGCTGGACTAGAAGACCTCCAAGGTCTCTTCCAGCTCTATTCTTTTCTATTCTAAATTCCAGAGGGAGGGAGACACCACAGAGAAGGCCCTTTTTCTGGATCCCACTAGATGCATTTCCTCGATGGATGTGATCCGTAGTATACCTTGCCTTCCTAGTCTGGAGAACAAGGTAGATGTAACCAGTGGTTCCCAAACTTTTGGGCATCAGGGACTGGTTCCATGGAGAGAGGTTTTTCCGCAGAGCGGAGGGGGTTTTGCATGCTGCTAGCATCCCACAGATGTGGCTTTGCTTGTTTGCATGGACTGGATTCTGGCATGCTGCGGATCGGTGCCGGTCCATGGACAAGGGGTTGGGGACCCCTGCTTTAAATAACCTAGCCCTGAAGTCATATAGGACTTTAAAGGTAATAACCAGCACCCTGAAAAACTCATTTAGTAAATATCTCATGAAATAGATTTTTTTTCCCACCAAAAAAAAGAGGCCCATTTCGGCCTTCATTTTATTCCTTCCCATTGTGATTCTTTATGGGGTTGAACTTTATGTTGGCTATTATCCACATCCTATGTAATAGTGGTGGTTTTGTGACCTGTAACACTGTTAAGAGCAAGCAGTGGTTCGCAATGCTTGGCATAACTCATTATTTCACATAAAAATGGGTTTTGTGTGTAAGCATAAGCGCTGACTCAAGATTCAGGATAGGCAGCCAATGAATTCTGCGCAACGGCTTCAAGATTGAATATATCTTGGCATCAGTTTCCTTCGGTGTGTGTTTACTTATTATCGGGACCACCCAGAACTTAATACATCAATTTTTATTGGCAGCTGGAAAATCTAACGCATTCTGCTAACAGGGCAAAAAAGTGTCGAGGCCACAACACAGACACATATCTCAAATCTCACACAAATGTAGAGCAGGAACTAATTTATCCTTGATAAGGCCAAGCAAAATAATTCCATTTTGTCTTAGGTATCTCCTCTTGCTGAATGAGGTAGCTGAGGTGGTCTGTGATGTCCCGCCGTTAGGACTGGTGCACATGGCGACATAGGAGTTGCGCAATCCCAAGGACATTGCCACGGAAGTGATCCCGTGGGAAGGCTAAGCCAGGACCTGATGGGCCAGGAGTTTCTAAAAGGAGATGGTGGTGAGCCACGGGGGTTAGCAGTGTGAAAGAAATAATTGAGCAGTGTCAAGTTAAGAGGGACCACAGATATTGGCAGAAGCTTTGGGACTTGGCTGGATGACCCGACGTGGATCTCGACCATCCCCTTGGTTTACCGAGGGGCTGAGAGAGATGAAACGTCGGAAAAGACACCTAGAGAGCAGTTGGAGGGACAGCCGAACCGAATCCGCTCGAACACAGGTAAAGATACATCTTAGATCTTACCTAGTGGCGCTGAGGGAGGCTAGGACTAACTACTATGCCTCACTCATCGCGTCATCAGATAACCGCCCTGCCGCCCTCTTCAGGGTGACCCGCTCCCTCCTTCAATTGGAGGGGGGGGGACCCCCT
>NW_015390932.1:74158-86396 GCF_001527695.2 Protobothrops mucrosquamatus | reverse complement strand
GATTTTAAAGTTTCAGGGGATTTTTAAGGATAATTTTAATTGATCGGCCTGTTTAAATATTTCTTTTTAATTCGGCTTTTAATTATTGTATTTGTATTGTAGTTTTTATGAGGCTGTTAGCCGCCCTGAGTCCCATGAGGAGAAGGGCGGGGTATAAATTAAATTATAAATAAATAAATAAATAAATAAATAAATAAATGATATACCTGGCCTTGATGTGCTCATACCAAAAGACAGATATTCCCAAATGGGTGTAGATTTTGAACTGCTAAGTGGGCTCCTGCTAAGTGGGCAGGAGCTGGAGCAAAGGACGGGAGCTCACCCCCACTGCGCAACATTTGAGTCCTGAACCCAGACTGTCAGCTTTCCAGCTCACAAGCGCAGCATTTTAACTCCGGAGACGTAGCGTCCCCATTTATCTAATAAATCTATATCCAACTACATGACTAGATCTATATCTGTATCCATCTTGAGAGCCAGTTCTAGGTTGGGCCAAGGTTTGCATTTTCCTGTCAACTTGCAAAGAGTGCCCTGTGACCTATCGCCCCGTCCTTTTACCACAACTCTTGTCAAAGCCAAAGGGACCACTGTGAGATTCCACCACCAGATGGCATTTGGGAAGGAAATGAAACAGCTGCATTGAATTGATGGGCTTTTGATGTTCCTATTCAGAGAGAGGAACAAAATAATAACAGAATGTCCTGTACTCTTGGACTGGAGAGATCCTTTCTACAGAAAAAAAACCCCTTTAAACTCACAAGTCACCTTAAATTTGTGAAAGTATTTGGTGAAAAAAAACATCTGAGGTCAAAAGCTTCCTAGAGATTCTTCTAACTTGGCTGGGACCAAACCATGCCTACTACATTGTACCCATTTCATTATATTAGATGGAAAAAGCAGGAGGGGGTCGATGGGGACAAGGTCCACTTGATCAAAGCCCCTCCCTTTTATATGCAATGCATACTTGCTGCTCATTAAAAAGGGGTGGGGCTTTGGTCACTTGGTTATTGCAGACCTCTGGACTTTAGAATACACACACACACACACACACACACACGACCCCCAGGTGTACGTTCCCAAAGAAGAAAGCACTTGATGGTTTAAAATGGTAGTTGCTTTAGTCATAGAAGGGGATTCTGTGGCAGGGGAGAAAAGAGGAATTTAAATACTCCTGTTAATAGTTTTCATAACATTCAAAACTCGGTTGTGGATATGTTGTGTGAATCAACCCCTTGTGATTGGTGAAGCATTGTTTAAGAGACTGTGAGTCCCGCCTTAGCCATGAAAATCAATCGGATGACTTTGGGCGAATCAACAGAAGAATGAGAGTTCTAGTCCCACCTTAGGCATGGAAACCAGCTCAGTGACTTTGGACCAATCACCAGGAGACAAGGGAGTTCTAGTCCCACCTTAGGCATGGAAACCAGCTCAGTGACTTTGGGCCAATCACCAGGAGTCTGTGAGTTCTAATCCCTCCTTAGGCATGAAAGCCAGCTGGGTGACTGGGTGACTCATCAGGAGATGGTGAGTTCTAGTCCTGCCTTAGGCATGAAAGCCAGCTGGGTGACTTTGGGTGAATCACCAGGAGACTGAGAGTGCTAGTTCCACCTTAGGCATGAAAGCCAGCTAGGTGATTTTGAGCCAGATCCTCTCTTTCAGCCCAACTCACCTTATCAGCTTGTTGTTATGGGGAAATAGGGGGAGAAAGGCGTGTNCTGGATCTCCGTTTGGCCACACGCTGCGTCTAAAAAGAATTTCTTTGTCAGCTGATCCAAAGAGGCGAGTGGACACTATCAAAAAAAGGAAAGAGAGAAAGAGAAAGTAAACAGCAGGAATCTTCTCAATAAAGATGAAAACAAGCTTTAGGGCATTCGTTTCACGTGCAAGCCGCATTTTTAAAAATCGCCCTCTTGTGCAGCGGGAAAGGCACCCCATAAATGCAAATGACGTGGCCTTGGGGTATTGGTGGATAAGTGGGCATGTATATGTGAAATTCCACCCTGGATTCTATGTTTGTGCCTTTTTCCATGAGTGCAAAAAGCAAACCAAAAACCACTTACAGGGGGCTAAAGATGTCGTGGGAACCAGCTGAGAGAAGACTTCTACTTTGGGGAACACACCACAGAAGACCTAAAGATGCTTTTTGGGGAGGAAACGGGACTTTCTTGTTTTTCTTTGAAGAAGTTTCACTTCTCATCCGAGAAGCTTCTTCAGCTCTGACTGGATGGTGGGGAATGGAAGGATTTATATTCCTTGCAGATAGCTGGTCATTTGGATGCTTTCAGAGAGTCGTTGAGGCCACTTGGAGGTTTATCTGTATCGGAGGGATACAACATCATCTATCTCCTGTCTACAACACAGTCCTTTCAGCAGTTCCAAGAAGGTTCCACACCCATTTACACTACTCAGGTGACCCTGAGGACATAGATAAACCTCCAAGCGGCCTCAACGACTCTCCAGAAGAATGCAAATGACCAGCTGTCTGCAAGAAGTAAAAATAAAGAATTCTATTCTATTCTATTCTATTCTATTCTATTCTATTCTATTCTATTCTTTCATTCCATTCCATTCCATATTTTCCATTCCATTCCATTCCATTCTATTCCATTCTATTCTATTCTATTTTCCATTCCATTCCATTCCATTCCATTCCATTCCATTCCATTCTATTCTATTCTATTCTATTCTATTCTATTCTATTCTATTCTATTCTATATGCAGGAGCTTATTGTAATCATTGCACTCCCTTACTGGAATGTCAACCTTTCTACCAGCCTTTTCTTCAGGAGCACCCCTGAATACATCAGGACATACAGTATTTCTTGCATCGGACAGGGAACCACAAGCCCTTTTAGTAGCAACAGTTCAGTTCCACTCGTATGGTAATTTCCACTTTCTCAGCCGGCCCAGCTAGACACCTGCTAGTTTTCCCTCCGGACCTACATTTTGTAATATGCATTCATTCCTCCAGAGTCTTTAGCGATGTCAGTTGGAACAGATGTCTGTTCTGTAATTGATTAGGTATCTTTCCATGCTAAAATTGTTCCTGAGTTTGGATCAAATGAACAGTTGGTAACCGTCCCCCCTCCTCGCCCGCTCCTGCCTCAGAATCTGATTACGTCTTCTGAAACCGAGCCTTTGAAGTGAGCCAGCTAACTGTCGGGTAATTCCAGCTTATCTGTCTTCCGCAAAATTCATCTGGAAAGGAGAGATTTGCCCAGGTGTGGAGTCAAGAGAGAGGAAGATTGTTTCTATTAGGCCCCATCTGTTGGCTTCAAAGTTCAGATGTCAGGGAGAGATTGATCTACCAAGCTGGTCAAGTTAGGTATGCTGGTTCCGCTTTGGGGGCACCTGGTGGAATCAAACGCGTGCCAGGTCCCGAAATCAGGAGAAGCCTGATAGCACCTTTTCGGATGAAACGTGTTTTATTAAAAGCCATCAGCTATCATGAGTGATGGTTTCAACAGATACATGCTGCAGATGAAGTGAGTTGTGGCTCATAAAAAAACGAATCTCTTCTACCACATATACTCATGGATAAGCTGAGAACCTGAGGTTCCAACTGGGTTCAGCTTATTCACAGACAGGCTCCGTGTCAACCAGGTCTGCTGACAGAACCATATCTTCAGGCCCTTCTGCAAAACTATCAAAATGGGAGTCAATCTTATCTCTGGGGGAATGAAACAAGGAAGAGGGGGTCAGGTTGTTCACCAGAGCACCAGAGGGAAGGACGAGAAACAATGGTTGGAAACTGATCAAAGAGAGAAGCAACTTGGAATTAAGGAGAAACTTCCTGACAGGGAGGACAATCAACCAGTGGAACAGCTTTGCCTCCAAAAACCGTGGGCGCTCCATCACTGGAAATTTTCAAGAAGAGATTGGACATTCACCTGTCTGAGATGGTATAGGTTCTCCTGCTTGAGCAGGGGGCTGGACTAGAAGACCTCCAAGGTCCCTTCCAGCTCTATTCTTTTCTATTCTAAATTCCAGAGGGAGGGAGACACCACAGAGAAGGCCCTTTTTCTGGATCCCACTAGATGCATTTCCTTGATGGATGTGATCTGTAGTATACCTTGCCTTCCTAGTCTGGAGAACAAGGTAGATGTAACCAGTGGTTCCCAACCTTTTGGGCATCAGGGACTGGTTCCATGGAGAGAGGTTTTTTCACAGAGCGGAGGGGGTTTTGCATGCTGCTAGCATCCCACAGATGGGGCTTTGCTTGCTTGCATGGACTGGATTCTGGCATGCTGCGGATCGGTGCCGGTCCGTGGACAAGGGGTTGGGGACCCCTGCTTTAAATAACCTAGCCCTGAAGTCATATAGGACTTTAAAGGTAATAACCATTACCCTGAAAAACTCATTTAGTAAATATCTCATGAAGTAGATTTTTTTCCCCACGAAAAAAAGAGGCCCACTTCAGCCTTCATTTTATTTCTTCCCATTGTGATTCTTTATGGGGTTGAACTTTATGTTGGCTATTATCCACATCCTATGTAATAGTGGTGGTTTTGTGACCTATAACATTGTTAAGAGCAAGCAGTGGTTCGCAATGCTTGGCATAACTCATTATTTCACATAAAAATGGGTTTTGTGTGCAAGCATAAGCGCTGACTCAAGATTCAGGATAGGCAGCCAATGAATTCTGCGCAACGGCTTCAAGATTGAATATATCTTGGCATCAGTTTCCTTCGGTGTGTGTTTCCTTATTAACGGGACCACCCAGAACTTAATACATCAATTTTTATTGGCAGCTGGAAAATCTAATGCATTCTGCTAACAGGGCAAAAAAGTGTCGAGGCCACAACACAGACACATATCTCAAATCTCACACAAATGTAGAGCAGGAACTAATTTATCCTTGATAAGGCCAAGCAAAATAATTCCATTTTGTCTTAGGTATCTCCTCTTGCTGAATGAGGTAGCTGAGGTGGTCTGTGATGTCCCGCCGTTAGGACTGGTGCACATGGCGACATAGGAGTTGTGCAATCCCAAGGACATTGCCACGGAAGTGATCCCGTGGGAAGGCTAAGCCAGGACCTGATGGGCCAGGAGTTTCTAAAAGGAGATGGTGGTGAGCCACGGGGGTTAGCAGTGTGAAAGAAATAATTGAGCAGTGTCAAGTTAAGAGGGACCACAGATATTGGCAGAAGCTTTGGGACTTGGCTGGATGATATACCTGGCCTTGATGTGCTCATACCAAAAGACAGATATTCCCAAATGGGTGTAGATTTTGAACTGCTAAGTGGGCTCCTGCTAAGTGGGCAGGAGCTGGAGCAAAGGACGGGAGCTCACCCCCACTGCGCAACATTTGAGTCCTGAACCCAGACTGTCAGCTTTCCAGCTCACAAGCGCAGCATTTTAACTCCGGAGACGTAGCGTCCCCATTTATCTAATAAATCTATATCCAACTACATGACTAGATCTATATCTGTATCCATCTTGAGAGCCAGTTCTAGGTTGGGCCAAGGTTTGCATTTTCCTGTCAAGTTGCAAAGAGTGCCCTGTGACCTATCGCCCCGTCCTTTTACCACAACTCTTGTCAAAGCCAAAGGGACCACTGTGAGATTCCACCACCAGATGGCATTTGGGAAGGAAATGAAACAGCTGCATTGAATTGATGGGCTTTTGATGTTCCTATTCAGAGAGAGGAACAAAATAATAACAGAATGTCCTGTACTCTTGGACTGGAGAGATCCTTTCTACAGAAAAAAAAAAACCCTCTTAAAACTCACAAGTCACCTTAAATTTGTGAAAGTATTTGGTGAAAAAAAACATCTGAGGTCAAAAGCTTCCTAGAGATTCTTCTAACTTGGCTGGGACCAAACCATGCCTACTACATTGTACCCATTTCATTATATTAGATGGAAGAAGCAGGAGGGGGTCGATGGGGACAAGGTCCACTTGATCAAAGCCCCTCCCTTTTATATGCAATGCATACTTGCTGCTCATTAAAAAGGGGTGAGGCTTTGGTCACTTGGTTATTGCAGACCTCTGGACTTTAGAATACACACACACACACACACACACACACACAAGACCCCCAGGTGTACGTTCCCAAAGAAGAAAGCACTTGATGGGGTTTAAAATGGTAGTTGCTTTAGTCATAGAAGGAGATTCTGTTGCAGGGGAGAAAAGAGGAATTTAAATACTCCTGTTAATAGTTTTCATAACATTCAAAACTCGGTTGTGGATACATTGTGTGACTCAACCCCTTGTGATTGGTGAAGCATTGTTTAAGAGACTGTGAGTCCCGCCTTAGCCCTGAAAGTCAACCGGATGACTTTGGGTGAATCAACAGAAGAATGAGAGTTCTAGTCCCACCTTAGGCATGGAAACCAGCTTGGTGACTTTGGGCCAATCACCAGGAGTCTGTGAGTTCTAATCCCTCCTTAGGCATGAAAGCCAGCTGGGTGACTGGGTGAATTACCAGGAGATGGTGAGTTCTAGTCCTGCCTTAGGCATGAAAGCCAGCTGGGTGACTTTGGGTGAATCACCAGGAGACTGAGAGTGCTAGTTCCACCTTAGGCATGAAAGCCAGCTAGGTGATTTTGAGCCAGATCCTCTCTTTCAGCCCAACTCACCTTATCAGCTTGTTGTTATGGGGAAATAGGGGGAGAAAGGCGTGTTTGATATGTTTGTTGTTTTGAGTTATTCGTCAAAACAATAAAGGCGGGATATAAATGAATAATCCCTAGAATAGTTCAGTGCTTTCCCCCAAAGACAGAACAGATGAGATTTCTGCTCCTATTTAATTAGGGTGATGCAATCCCTGCAATTTGCATCTTCGTGTCCCCTTAGGAATTCTTAACCCCCACTCAATAAAACACGTCCAAATCCCCCCCCCAAAAAAAGCATGTCCATTTCCCCACCCCAGAGTGGCCTCTTCAGGTTTATGGCTCAGAGGGATGGGTGAACCCAGCCCCTTTGACAAACGGCCTGCTTTAAGAAAATTGAGCCCGCTGGTTCATTTGTTTGTCTTCTGGACAGATGGCATCCAGAAACATCTTGAGAGATGAAAGCTCTCCAACATCCTGGGCCACTTTGCCACCAAACCCTTCAGAAGGGCTCTCGTAATGGGAAACACTGAAGAGCTGGCCAGAGTGATTCATGCTTTCTCAAACACACTTAATTGTCCACATGTGTTTAGCTTTCTTGAAACTCCAAAGCTGGCGGCAGGCAGAGAGTGAGAAACTCAGCTGGATGGGTTTAAAAGGAAGGCCAGGTCTTGTAAAAAAAAAAAAAAAACCACAAGAAATTTTTTTTTTTCATCCAAATTGAAAATTAAAAGCCCTTTTGAAAGAATGTGTTTTTCCCATTTTATTTTATTTTTTTTGCAAAACTGGATGGGGAAAAAAAATAATCGGTGAATACGCAATTATGTGTGCATGCAATTATTTGCCGTTGCCCACTTCTGAGATACTTCATTGGATGCTGATTAGAGGCTTGTAGGATGTCGCTGTCTCAGAAACGAACCCTACTTTTAGCACCTGCAACGTGCAAGGAGGAAAAAAGAATAGCTTGGCAAGGTCCCAGAATATCTGCGGGCATCACCATGTAAAACCATGTTTTCCTTAACATAGGCTGTGTTGATTAAAACACAGTGCCTGAGTTCAATTCATGGCCCATGAAACAAAACCTAAGAACTTTAGTATGGATAAATATTTGTAGCTCGGGGTTGAACTGTGGGGTCCTTGGTGCTCTCTGAGCTTGGTTGTTTTCTTGCAGAATCAATGCTTGTTTCATTACCCATCCAGGTCACATCTTCAGTGGTTTGCAGAGAAGAGGAAGAGGAGAAGGAGGTGGGGATGAAGGACTGTGGGATCCTTAGTGCTCTCTGAGCTTGGTAGTTTTCTTGCAGACGTTTCATTACCCACGTAGGTAACATCTTCAGTGCTAGTAAGGAGTGGGGTTTGATCGCTGTTTATATACTCGTGGCTTGCCCTGTCAGTGTTGATGGGACTGTTCTTGCTGGCTCCTTGATTAGGCTGTCATTTACTATTAGTTTGTTTGTCTGAGTTAGTAGTTCCTTAATTGGGATATTGTTTACTTCTTGATTGTTGATCTAATGTTAATTTTGGTATTAATCTCTGCATATTTGAGATTGCTGGTGAGGAGATGTTTTGGCCTTTTTTGTTTCCTTTTCAGCTTTTTAATTGGCTCCCTTGAATGGTGTGCCGACGTTGTTTATCTCTTTGTGCCTGTTGATGGCCGATTTGTCCAAGCACCACATTAGCATGGCTCGAACTTTCTCTAAACTTTGGTCTTGGTTCATCGGAAAAGGAGATGGCATTCTTCTGAGGTCTTTCTCCATTTTTGCAAAAAATACTTAAGAAAAAGGGCAGGGGCCTCAATTTTTTTTTTTGCCAAAACTCAATTAAATCAACATCCCTTCTTCTATCGCCCTTGTGGGCTTTGCCAATTTTATTCTAGTTTCTTGTACTTCCAATAGGGAAACTTTAGTTTCAGCCACATTTTTGGAAGATTCCTTCATAAGCAGGTTTTGCTGGCCTACATCACCCTTAATTCACCACCCAGTGTCTTTACTTGTGACTTCTTCCAACAAAAAGATGTGTTGTGATTGTAGAACTGGGTTTTTCCCCCTCCCATTCTTCTGTAAAGGGCACCGGGTTTCAGCCTTTGGAGAGGGATGGGGGTGGATCAAAGCACAGTCTGCCTCAGAGCACCTTCAAGCTTTCTCCAAGTTCTGTGACATGAGTTGTACCAGTCCACCTGGAAACAATGACTACAAAGCACCATCATCAGTGATTCTCTTTCTCCTTCTGCCATCCACGCACAAAACATAAGAGGTGGAGAAGATCAAGGAACGGGGAAGAAATTTGTAGCTGACATCTTTGGAAGGAAACAGGAGGCAAGACAAAATTCATCCCGTTTTCAGTCAAGGAAGAACTTGATGTTCACTGCAACTCCTATGAATATTCTGCCATTTTATTCTACCTCACAGAGAGGTCCACTTCATACAGCTGAAGACCTGTCCCATCTCATCTTGCATAGACCTCCGTAGATTCCGTGACAGATGGTGACTGCATTTCTATTACTTGTTTCTCGATGGTTCACTGAACCATCATTTATTTAATTCACCCAGTGTTCTGAGTTCCCATGACACAATGAACTATGAAATAACCATAAGGGCTAGTCATAAAGACTGACATCCAGGCTCTTCTTCTGCTGGCGAAGCTTTCACTGAATCAGAGCCTTCAGATCTGGATGTCCCAGAAGAGCAACAGCATCAAGGAGTCCTGATCTGAAGCCAGGGAATAGAGGACTCTAAAAATGTTAGATGACTCCAAATCCCACAGGGGAAAACTCTAATCCAGCGTGCCTGGCTGAGGAATTCTGAGAGTTGAAGTCCACAAGTCATAAAAGGGCCAAGTTTGAAGACCTCTGTCTTAAATCTAACAAACAAAATGGAAGCTGGCTGAGGAATTCTGGGAGTTGAAGTCCACAGGTCATAAAAAGGCCGAGTTTGAAGACCTCTGTCTTAAATCTAACAAACAAAATGGAAGCTGGCTGAGGAATTCTGAGAGTTGAAGTCCACAAGTCATAAAAGGGCCACGTTTGAAGACCCCTGCTCTAATCCCAGGGAGTGGGAGTGGCTGAAGGTTGTCACCCAGTTGAGAAGGTTGACACCCAATTGAGAAGGTTTAGATGAGAACCAGGCCTTCTCAAGAATAAAAAGAGTTCAGTAGAGAACTACTTACAGATAACGTAAACTTAGAACCTTTTTCTTAAAAAACTCTCAAGCTCAGATTAGCTATTGAATGACTGAACTACGTACCCCAGATTTCTGAAAGTTGGTTTCTGGATCCTCCCCGGATTATCGCTTTGTAGGTTTGCTATGTTTTAAAAGTGACTGATCCTGGCTTCCTGACTTTACATAGGCAAACTGGTTTGCCTATCCTGTTGCAAGAACAGGTTTGGGGATATATTAGCATGTGAAATTTCAATTTTGTCTACTAATATTAGGCTTCATTGCAGTAAGAAGTGTAAAATGCAGCTAAATATATACTGATGTTAATTAAGATAATAGAGTCCAACCTCCCACATGGTGCTGCCTTGTTTGAATCTCAAATTCTAGCATTGTAAACTGGGAACTTTTGGGGGCTCATCCTTTCAATATATCTCGATGTCACCAGTCTGGGAAAGACAAGCCTGGATTTATGTGTAGTCTCAGCCTTGTCACATGCTCACAGTTGCTCTGATCAAGCCGCAAGTGATTTATTCAGCCACCTAGATTCCCACGGTGTTCATTATGGAAAGAAGCAGGCAGAAAAACAAGAATGAAGTTGGAACACGGATGTTCAGATAAGGATTATTAAGCCAGCAAGCCAAGTCAGTCCTCCCACATCCCAAATGCACATTCAAATATATATTATCACATTGGTTGCCCAGTCAGCCAGATGTTGTGATAATGATGTTGATGATGATGATTATATATCCAACAACGTGAAATCACAGCTGCCAGTTCTTTAGCTAGTGTTGGCTTCATATTCACTGAGTTCTTTTCAAGGATTTAGGATGTCATCATGTATCAGAGTAGCATGGATCCAAGAAGTGTGGTCTTTTGGTATAATTGACAGATGGAAATGTTGTCAATGCACAGATTTTCCAAGTGCTGGCCAAGATTTCTTTGGTATGGCCGATAACCAAGGCTGGTGATGCCATAATCTTTCAACATCAATTTTCATTCACTTTATTCAAATCTTACAATGTATTCAATTTTATTCAATTACTATTATGTGTGGCTAAATTTACAGTTGGGTTCACAGTCTAAAACGGGTGGAAACTTAGCAATTCAAGCCCTAACCAAGGACCTAAGAATGATGAAATGAGCATCTAATAATATAGGCAGCTCCGAGCAGGATGCTCTTTTAAAAAATTAGGGTGTTCAGGTCTGATCAATATTTCCAGATAGTGATGTAGTCCTTTAGATCAAGGGTCTTGAACCTTTGCGCTGTGGACCAGTACCAATCCACAACTCATTGGGATTCACAAGTGGTGGGTGAACACACAAAGCTTTATTTGCGCATGTGCGGGATTAAGTTGTGCACACGAAAACATCCCCTCCACACACACACACACTGCTTGCCACTGCTGCTACTGATCCACGAAGCCAAAGGGTTTGGGGACCGCTGCTTCAGATATTGCTCCAATCATGATTGGTATAACAATAGATTTCTTTTGAATCATCTTTCTTTATTTTTAAATAACTATGTAATTATTGAAATTGCATCAATTCAGATTAATACAATTGTTAAACTTCATTTAATTTTATTAATTAATAATACTAAAATAATAATTCTATTATTATTAATATTATTAATATAACAACAACAACAACAACAACAAAACAACAACAACAACAACAACAACAACAACAACAATAATAATAATAATAATAATAATAATAATAATAATAATAATAATAATAATAATAATGGGCATGCTTGCAAGTTGAAATGACAAGACCCCTAAAACTCATACTCCTTTGTGGACATAGCAGCTTGTTTGTTCTCCTCTGCTCATTCAGGGTCTGGGAATCACTGCTGCTCTTCCCAGCATGCATTGTTGGGTGACCCTTACTCTTTGGCAGTGATTAATTGTCTTAATGTCATCACAATCACCTTGCTTTTTCAGATGCTTACTGCCTTGGGTCTCCCTGAACTGACAACAGCCCTAACCTCAAGCAGTTGCGCTGCTGAGTTTTCCTTCCCCTTGTTAAAAAAATTCTGCCTGGTATCCTGGATACTGGGAAGAGCCAGCTAGAAATGCATGTAATCAATAACTTGGTTTAGGAAGATGTGAGAATTCACTCAGAGGCATTCTGGGATGATTTTTGGCCCTGGCTGGGGCTGCAAGGAAGCCATCTCTTTTCTTCTTGTGTCATTCGTATCTACTACACTGAAATTCATGCCTTTGATTAAGCCAGCTTGTGATTAGCTTGGTTTGGGCTGAATCAAGATCATTTTTAGTGTCTACTGAGTGCTCTATTTGGAGGTTGAAAAGTGTCAGGTTAAACTAGAACAACTAACACTACGGAACAATAATCTTCTTCTTCTTCTTCTTCTTCTTCTTCTTCTTCTTCTTCTTCTTCTTCTTCTTCTTCTTCTTCTTCTTCTTCTTCTTCTTCTTCTTCTTCTTCTTCTTCTTCTTCTTCTTCTTCTTCTTCTTCTTCTTCTTCTTCTTCTTCTTCTTCTTCTTCTTCTTCTTCTTCTTCTTC